>NW_015170383.1:42793-53942 GCF_001447785.1 Gekko japonicus | reverse complement strand
CCAGGTGCCATCAGGAGGTCCAGCAGTGGGGCCGAGACACTAGAAGCCCTCCCACTGTTGCCCCCCCCCCCAGGCACCAAGAATACAGAGCATCACTTGCCCCAGACCGAGAGTTCCCATCTGTACCTTGTGTCTCATAGCCACTGATGGACCTCTGCTCCATATGTTGATCTAATTCCCTCTTGAAGCCGTCCCTGCTTGTAGCCGCCTTGGCCTCCTGTGGCAGTAAATTCCATGTGTTAATCACTCTTTGGGTGAAGAAGGACTTCCTTTTATCTGTTCTAACCCGACTGCTCAGCAATTTCATGGGGTGCCCACGAGTTCTTGTATTGTAAGAAAGGGAGAAAAGTACTTCTTTCTCCACCTGCTCTATCGCATGCATAATCTTGTAAACCTCGATCCTGTCACCCCTCGGCCGTCGTTTCTCCAAGCTAAAGAGCCCACGGGTGGGCTCAGGGCAGGTAACATCATTGAAATAAATACAATTTCAATTTAAAACATTAAAACACAATAAAACATTATAACAATTAAAACAATGGGCGCAGCTTGGAAGAGCATCAGGTGGCTATAAAGTTCTGGCCTGACCGTCAGCCCCACTTGATGGATTCCATCCACAGGTTGCCGCATGCAAGTCCGGAGCAGATGTTTGAAATAACATTCCCAATTAGGTTTCTAATTCAGCTCTACTGATGTTATGGGCACCCGAGGCCCAAAAAATATACGCCTCCCCGCATCATTACCGAGACACAAATGTTGTTGAACTTCTCATGAACCCCACCCCTAGCGAGGGCTCCCAGAGCCATTAATACACTTAATCTGCCCGGCCATTAATTAAAACACTCCGAAACCCTCCTCGCCCGCCATCAAAACAACCCGGAGAAACAGCAGAAGTCCCTCATTTTGCAGGGGGAAGTGACGGCCTCCGCCTCGGAAACGGGAGGCGAGCCCCGCTAATTGTGAAAGGCTCTAAATTAAGCCCGATTCAACGAGCACCTTGCTGTTTTCCCTGAGAAAATTACCAGGGAAAAAGAGGGCAATTAAACGGACTAGAAAGAGGACTGGTTTAGGTTAATAGCAGGTCTGGAGTTCGACAGGGAGGTGTGCTATCACTTGGCATCTTGACTGCCTGGTGAAAAGGAGCGTTCCTGGTGCAACTGGGAAGAAATGAAGGGGGGGGCGCTACTGGGGATCCGACCAGTTAGGAGGGGCATCTGTCAGCTTGGTGCAGTGGTTAGGAGCGCGGATTCTAATCTGGGAGAACCGGGTTTGATTCCCCACTCCTCCTCCACATGCAGCTGCTGGGGTGACCTTGGGTCAGTCACAAGTTCTCTCAGAGCTGCTCTCTCAAAGGCAGTCCTTGAGGGAGCTCTCTCAGCCCCGCCTGCCTCACAGGGTGTCTGTTGTGGGGAGGGGAAGGGGAAGGAGATTGTAAGCCGCTCTGAGACTCCTTCGGGTAGTGAAGGGCAGGGTATAAAGCCAATCTCCTCCTTTTCCTCCTCCTCTTCCTCTCCTCCTCTAAAACAAGGATTATTACCAGCCTGATAACCTGTAGCACCAAACGGGTCAGTCAGGCCTCTGTGCTACCCTGGTTGCCATGAGAGTGTGTGTGTGTGGGGGGGGGGTAACTGGGATCTTTACTTTCGTTTCTGTTGCGTTTCTCTTGTTTTGGTTATCTCTCCCTGTAAGCCGAGCTGTATAACCTTGAGTGCCTGGTGTCTTCTTTCTCTTGGGAAAGCTGGCCCGTTAGCTTGGCGGGCTCCTACCTGTCGTCTGATTGGCCCTGAGCCATTTTGGTCCCCCCTGAATTCTGTATATCTCTTCGCTTCGTGCACTTTATCCTCAGTTCTAACACGGAACCAGTTAAGATACCTGAATGCCGTCAAGATCTCGTTAAACTGTACCTCTTCTGAATGACTGCTGCTGAGAGCTGATTGGCTCAGGAGTCAGGAGGTTATTTCCAATCAACTAGTGACATTCAAGTTTTACTACCACCTGGTACAGTTGTCACCTCCAGGTTGAGGAAGTCCTGGAGATTTGGGGATGGAGCCTGGGGAGGACAGCGACCTCAGTGGGGTACAACGCCCAAGAGCCCATCCTCCAAAGCCTCCGTTTTCTCTGTAGTCTGGAAATGAGCTGTAATTCCGGGGGATCCCCAGGTCCCTCCTGGAGGCTGGCACCCCTAATTGTTTCAATCAATAAGAGACTGCAGGAAAAGAACTCGTCTCTTCACACACACACACACACACACATTGCCTAGGGGGCTCTGGAGGGGAGAGGATGCCCTGGGGGCAATGGAGTAATTTTAGCAGAGAGGACCTAGGGTTGCCAGCCTCCAGGTGGGGCCTGGAGATCTCCCGCAATTACAGCTGATATCCAGACCACAGAGGTCAGCTCCCTTGGAGAAAACGGCAAGTTTGGAGCGTGAACTCTGTGGCTGAGGCCCCTCCCCTCTCCAAACCCCGCCCTCGCCAGGCTCCACCCCCAAATATCCAGGAATTTCCCATCTCAGAGTTGGGAACTCTAGACTACATGGAGGAGTGAGCAGGAGAGAGAGAGACACAGGACCGTTTGTGGGCCAGCGGATCACGTGAGCTCAGGAGTTCTGGGCTCTTGCCCCCCCACAAATTCCCCCCCCCCCCACCCCCCCCCTTCCCCCCCCCCCCAGAATGCCGCCTCCACCTCTCCCGATGTGCAAAAACCCTGGCCTTTTCCCTCCAGTTCAAACTTTGTTTCCCTTCCGACGGGGCCTTCCCCGCCAGCAGTGTCGTCACGACGCCCAACATCTGGCTCCTTCTTCCGAGCAGTCTCCTCCGACGCGGGGAGCGTGTTTATCCTTCTGGTTTTTAGAAAAGAACGCGCCGCGCATTAATCTGCCGATTCCCCGTCATGTTTGCCTTAACCTGTTTGGATAAATCACGACAGCAAATACCGAGGGTGCGCCGCCCCCCCTCCAAAACCATCAGCCTGAGCAAACAACGTGAGCGTCGAGGCGGCCGCGCACCGCCACTTCAGAGGCGGGCCGCGATCAGGGCCTTGGCCGGCAGCCATCTCTCCCCGCCTTCACACGTCGACAAAGCATCTGCTGCAGCCAGGCCGGGATCCTGCGGACCTGGCGCCACAAAAGAGAGATGTAAATGGGGAGGGGGGCATCCATTATTTACAGGCCCGCAGTGCCAAGCCCAGCGGATGGCACGGGGAGAGGAGTCCTTCCCCTGCTGTGTGGAGGCATGTCGAAGGGAAGGGGGAGATGAAAAGCCTTGCTGATCCTGAGCGGCTGGGAAGTCTGTCTGTCTTTCCTTAGTGCCCCTTCGGCACCGTGGAAATCTTTGCCCACGGCGGAACAGGATGGCTCAGTTGCCGGCTGCCTTCCTCAAGCAGACGTGGGGGGGGGAGTTTCAAACGTTACCAACGTGGGGGGCCTTGGCTTCTGCACCCGCCATTTCGTTCCAACGGCTTCCTACATCTCACCGCATTGACCTCTGAATCCGCTACAGCAGGGGTGTCGAACTCATTTGTTATGAAGAAGAAGAAGAGACTGGATTTATACCCCGCCCTTCACTACCCAAAGGTGTCTCAGGGCGGCTCACTACCATTTTTCTTCTCACCTTGACACAGAGAGTCCTCCACCTTTCTGTGTTATACCTCTGAGGATGCCAGTCACAGCTGCTGGCAAAACATCAGGTCCTGCAGTGCCAAGACCATGGCCAGACAACCCGGAAAATCCACAACAACTAAGGTCCACCATTTCATTAGGAGAATTGCACAGGGGGACAGATGGATCGGGCCCTCTGTCAATCTAGTGAGCAGCCTCCTCGGGGGTATCCATGTCTCCTTCCACGAGTTTTCAGCTTCCATTTTTTAAAAAATAGTCCTACTCCTAAACTTAAGCCCTTAAGTGGTACTTTAATACATGCCCAAAGTTTGGGTCATCCCCCATTTGATTTTTTTCCCCCGCCTCCATTTGGACTGCAAAAGCTGGCCAATGCTGGATAGCAAACTTTGGAAAACGCCTTTTGCTTTCAAAAGTTGTTTGCTAAATCACATTTGGGGGGGGAGGGAAATGCGCAATGTGAAAAGCACAAACCCAGTGTCTTCGCACGGCCCACGGCCCTGATGCAACTTTGCATGATGAAGCTGCAGGCGGATTTCGGGGGGGGGGGGTTGACAGGATTTGACTTGATTTGCCCTCCATTACGAAAACAAGTTGATGTATCCCAAAGTTCTCGCCTTTCCTCCCGCACATGCCAAATGTCAAATTCCTAGAAGACTGCCCTCCACAATAGCCTTTATTTAAAATATCTTTATCCCGCCCCCCTGGAATAAACCAGAACCTAAAGAGGGCTAAAACAAAAGTAGAATTAGAAATTCAAATAATAGAATAGAAAGCCTGCTGCTTACCTTTACTTTCCCGAGCTGAACTTACTCACCTGGGGGTGGCTCAGTGCCAAAGCCTCTGCTTGGCATGCAGAAGGTCCCAGGTTCAATCCCTGGCATCCCTTGTTAAAAACGACCAGGCAGGAGGTGATGGGAAAGACCTCTGCCTGAGACCTTGGAGAACTATAAAGAGGGGCCGTGGCTCAGCGGCAGAGCCTCTGCTTGGCATGAAGAAGGTCCCAGGTTCAATCCCCGGCATCTTCCGTTTAAAAAGGACCAGTCAGGAGGTGATGGGAAAGACCTCCACCTGAGACCCTGGAGAGCTGTAAAGAGGGGCCGTGGCTCAGTGGCAGAGCCTCTGCTTGGCATGCAGAAGGTCCCAGGTTCAATCCCTGGCATCTTCCGTTTAAAAAGGATCAGGCAGGAGGTGATGGGAAAGACCTCAGCCTGAGACCCTGGAGAGCTGTAAAGAGGGCCTGTGGCTCAGCGGCAGAGCCTCTGTTTGGCATGCAGAGGGTCCCAGGTTCAATCCCCGGCATCTCCAGTTAAAAGGACCAGTCAGGAGGTGATGGGAAAGACCTCCATCTGAGACCCTGGAGAGCTGTAAAGAGGGGCTGTGGCTCAGTGGAAGAGCCTCTGCTTGGCATGCAGAAGGTCCCAGGCTCAATCCCCGGCATTGCCGGTAGAAAGGACCAGGCAGCAGGTGATGGGAAAGACCTCCGCCTGAGACCCTGGAGAGCTACTGCCAGTCTGAGCAGACAAGTCTGACCTTGATGGACCAAAGAGGGTCTGATTCAGTATAAGCTTCCTGTGTTCATGTGTGTGTTTGGGAGGGGCTGTGGCTCAGTGTAAGAGCCTCTGCTTGGCATGCAGAAGGTCCCAGGTTCAATCCCCGGCATCTTCAGTCAAAAGGAAATAGGTGATGTGGAATATCCCTACCTGAGACCTTGGAGAGCGGCTGCCAGTCCGAGTAGACGATACTGACCTTGACGGACCAATGGTCGAATTTGTTACAAGGCAGCTTCGTAAGTCATCGCTACTCTCACACTCCCCATTTCATTCTCACTCCATACTCGTAGGAGTGAGTGTTTTCTCAAGACAGCAGCACCTTCACGACTAATACAATTTGTGGCCGGGGAGGAGCTTGCGTGAGTCACTGCTCAAGTCTTCAGATGCAGCTAGAGTCCTTCTCTCCTTATATCTTGGAGAGTGGAGTGGTTTCAGATGCTGAATGACCTCACGCCTCCTATTGTCATTCACCTGCTATTGTCCTTTGCCTGCCAATGTCATTCGGTATCTGTTGGGTGTTACAAGCTGAAAACACTTCAGTGTATCTGGGGTTAAATGTTTGTTTGTGTTGTCACAGGAAATCACATGTTTTATGTAGCCAGTGTTAGTTTAGAACTACAAGCCCAGGAAAATCATCCCTGATCTAGGAGTTTCATTGGAAGCAAAGTGTCAAAGTGTTTTTGCATTTTATGGCTTCTCTTCCCGTCTTTGTTTGCTGTTCTCAAGAAGAAGTAGTGGAGCCATTATCGCTCTCTTCTAGTCTTGTCGTTGTAGTGTAAGGATGTCGGGAACTTAGCTCTGTTGTTATTTTCATCCCAGTTACCCTTCCCCATGCTAGAATGTAGTAAAAACTTTCTATTTTAAACACACATGGACTCTGGGTCTGAATTATTTTACTCTGGCATTGCTAAGCTATTTTATCTCTGCTGAAAAACAAGTTTTATTTTTCAAAACCCAACAGTATCTGAAATCACTCCACTCTGCAATATATAGGACAGACGGACTCCCGTTCCAGCTGTATCTGAAGAAGTGAGGAGTGACTCTTGAAAGCTCCTCCCCTGCCACAGATTGTGGTAGTCTTTAAGGTGTTCCTGGACTCGGGCTCTTTTCGGCCGCTGCAGATGGACTAACACGGCTGCCCATCCCGATGTGTTCTCAAGATAGTTTTGTCAAGACATGCGTGAAACGGTTCGATCCCGTTCAAGTCCAGTTATGGTCAGAGTTCAACCGCAGCCCCCAAGGAATTGTGACATGTTCGTTTAGCAGGAGATAAGTCGAACATCTCGCAGTTTATTTATCATATTTATACCCCGCCCTCCTGGCAATGCAGGCTCAGGGTGGCTCACAAGCAATACACAAATAGAGATAAAACACCCTAAAATCATCTAAAAACAATTCCATGGTCTTTAGTACAGTTTCTTAAAGGGCTGAGATAGTTCTTACGATGAGGCATTTCAGTATATCCTAGAGTCGTTCTGCTCAGATCTTCCTAAAGCCCAGGCTAGATGTTCAGCCCAAAACCAAAGACATAAACTTTATAAAGGACACAAACACAACAGTATTTTTTTTAACTTAAAATAAAAAGAAGTTTAAAACATTAGCTCTGTAAGCTGCGAACCTACTTTTGGTTTATTGACCTTCACCACAGAAATCTCATGCTCAGAGTTCTGAGTCTGGGACCCAGGTTAAAACATGAAATGGCTGAGTGATTAAGAGACTGGCGAAGCAAGCTAGGATGCAGCAGCAGCAGCAGCAGAACTGGAAGCAGGAGATGGCCAGTTCCACTGCGGGCCTGATGGAAGACCTCTGGGGGCTTCATTAGGCCCCCAGGCCGCATGCTTGACACCCCCTGTGCTACAGCTTCACATGGACGAGACCCCGGAGATCTCCCACTGAGATCCAGTTTGGTGTAGTAGCTAGGAGCCCAGACTCTAATCTGGGAGAACTGGGTTTGATTCCCCACTCCTCCACATGCAACTGCTGGGGTGACCTTGGGTCAGTCACAAGTTCTCTCAGATCTGTTATCTCAAAAGCAATTATCTCAGAGCTCTCTCAGCCCCACCTACCTCACAGGGTGTCTGTTGTGGGGAGAGGAAGGGAAGGAGATTGTAAATTGGTCAGAGACTGTGAGTAAAGGGCAAGGAATAAATCCAATCTCCTCCTCCTCCTCCTTCTCCTCATCGTCGTCTTCTTCTTCTTATTATTATTCTACAATTTTTCTCCAGACTGCAGAGATCAGTTCCCCTGGAGGAAATAGCAGCTTTAGAAGGTGGACTCTCTGGCATTATACCCGGCTGAAGTCCCTCCCCATCCCAAACCTCACCCTCCCCGCATTCTGCACCCCCCCAAATCTCCAGGAATTCCCAGTCCAGAGGTGGCAACCCAATTGGTCACGAATGGTCCACCATTTATGTTGTCGAAGGCTTTCACGGCCGGAGTTCATTCGCTGCTGTAGATTTTCCGGGCTGTATGGCCGTGGTCTTGGCATTGTAGGACCTGACGTTTCGCCAGTAGCTGTGACTGGCATCCTCAGAGGTATAAACACAGAAAGCTGGAGGACTCTCTGTGTCAAGGCGAGACTACCATTTCTCTTCTGTATCTGTATGTGAAGAAGTGAGCAGCAACTCTTGAAAGCTCCTCCCCTGCCACAGATTGTGGTAGTCTTTAAGGTGTTCCTGGGCTTAGGCACTTTTCGACTGCTGCTGACAGACGATGTGTTCTTAGTTTTGTCAAGACATGCGTGAAACTGTTCGATCCCGTTCAAGTCCAGTTATGCTCAGAGTTCAACCGCAGCCCCCAAAGAATTGTGACATGTTCGTGTAGCAGGAGATAAGTCGAACATCTCGCAGTGCATTTATAACCTCCTTTTCGCTGATACTGTTTAATTAAAGTGGATTATATTCTAAACCCTTCAAGAAGTTGATCCTACCTGCGTCATCTGAGTCTTTTAAGAGGACAGATGTCAAGACATAACACAAAACAGAGAGAAATCCTCCCAGGAGATGCTGCACACTCACCGTTCATTCCGACTGGGGGTGGGGGCAGTGAATGTATCACCATATTAGTTTTTTTAGCCACTCCGTCCCATAGTTGGGACAAATAAACTGCAATTATTTCAAAAGTTCTGTTTCAGCTCGTGTTCTTCGTGAAGCTGGCGTTCCTGACCTTGCGGAAAGGTTCCTAAAAGTGCGAGGGTTAGAGTTTGTACAAACGGCTAGCAAGAGATTGATTGGAACTGGGTAAATATTGTGTATCATCCTAAAGAATGCGTCTTTCATGTTTCTTTTTCTTCTTCTTTTTTGCCAGAATGTGGGCTCATAACCACATAAACAAAATCATGCAATGGACGTGTCAGGAGAGGCCGTGGCTCAGTGGTAGAGCCTTTGCTTGGCAGGCAGAAGGTCCCAGGTTCAATCCCCAGCATCTCCAGCTAAAAGGACCAGGCAGGAGGTGATGGGAAGAGCCACTGTCATCACTGGCTATTAGCCACAAGGTATAGATAGGAACTCTCTCAGTCGTGGGCAAGTGATGCTCTGTATTCTTGGTGCTGGGTGGGCAACAGTGGGAGGGCTCCTAGTGTCCTGGCCCAACTGCTGGACCTCCTGATGGCCCCTGGTATTTTTGGCCACTGTGTGACACAGAGTGTTGGACTGGATGGGCCACTGGCCTGATCCAGCACTGGCTTCTCTTATGTTCCTATGTTCTTAACCAGGGGTCATTTTGTAGAAAAAGAGGTGCAGGAGCTCATTAGCATAACTCATTAGCGTAACTTATTTGCATATGCCATGCCCCCTGACATCACCGGAAGTGTGTCAGAAGGCAACACCCACCGCTCAGGCTCCACTGGACTATTTCGGAGTGCTAGCTATTGGGGGGGGGAGAACGTGCAGATCTACCCTCACAGAGGAGGGAGAGCTTGTACCTGAATGAAACTTGTTCTTCAAGGTACCACTGGACTGTTTTGGACCGGGGGGCTGGGAGGGGGCTCTGCAACTTACCTGGATGCTTCTTGCTCTGACTGAGGGCTGCTGGGAGCAGGGGGTGGGGCTTGTTGCATGTGCCCACCCCCTGGGCTCTTCACTGCCGGAGCTCCACTCCTGTGCGCTCCTGCAGGAGATGACCCCTGTTCTTAACGATGTATGTTAACTCTGTATGCAAAATTACTAAAGCTTATTTCAAGCTCACGTTGATGTCCTATGAAGTCTGACCTTCAGACAGCTTGTTTTCAATCTTTTAATAGTTGCTATTGCGTACACCATAAATAAAAATATTTTTGATAATATTTATCTTTAAGTTAGCTTGGCCTTTCGAACAGCGCAGGTCTTCCTCTCCTCCTGCGGCCTTTGACTTTTCCCAGCATTCTTGTCTTTTCCATTGAGTCTTGTCTTCCCATTTGACCCAAGTAGGATAGCCCCAGCTTAGTCCTTTTAGCTTCTAGGGAGAGATCAGGCTTGATTTGACCCAGAACCCATTTATTTGTCTTTTTAGTCTAGCCAAATCACACCTTTAATTGTCCCCTTTTAGGAACGTGTTTGTCTATTATTTCAAAAATGCACACCCTGAGTGTCCGAAAATCTACCAAATCTACCAAAATAGCATTTTAAAAACAACCACAATTTAAAAAAAACAAACGGTTGGGTTTTGATAGTGAGATATAGAAAAAAGGGTATTTAGCAGAGATAAAAATAGCTTAGCAGAGCTAGAGTACAATAATTCAGACTGAGAGTCCATGTGTGATTAAAATAGAAAGTTTTTACTAAATTCTAGCATGGGGAAGGGTAACTGTGATGAAAATAACAACGGAGCTAAATCGGCCACATCCTTACACTACAAAGACAAGACTAGAAGAGCGTTATGGCTTCTCTTCTTCTTGAGAACAGCAAACAAAGACGGGAAGAGGAGCCATAAAATGCTAAAACACTTTGACACTCTCGTTCCAATCAAACTCCTAGATCAGGGAGAATTTTCCCGGGCTTGTACTCCTAAAACAACATTGGTTACATGAAAAACATGTGACTTCCTGTGAGCAACACAAACAAACATTTAACCCCAGATACACTGACTGTTTTCAACTTGTAATACCCAACACAAACTGGAGAACTGCAAGAGACTGAAAAATGCGACAGATGAAAACCGCTAACAAGAGAGGAGAGAGACAGCTGTATATAAAAACAAGCATCAAGGAGAGTGACCATTACTGCACGTTCAGCATTGAAAAATTGTTCAAAATTTCTGGCCCAGACTGCAAAGGGTTAACCTGCTACCATCAGACCAAGTCAAAATAAGGTGGTCTTAAAAAGACTTAAATTTTAAAAGGGTCAAGACTGGAGATATATACTGGGGGGGGAGAGTTCCGAGGACTCGGGGCTACCACCAAGAAGGCCCTGCGAGACGTACTTAGCGACTCAAAGCCTAGCAGGGGTGGGATGCAAAGTAGAACTCATTCAGCCGGCTGAAGCCCACGGACAGGTTCATCGTATTCCTCGTGATCCCTTCATCCCAAACCATTTGAGGCTTCCAAAGCGAAAACCAGCACTTTCTGTTGAGCCTGGAAACATGCCAGAAGCCAAGCAGACAGACACAAAACTGGAATGATGGGATCAGAGCGGCGCATCCCCGGCAATAAGTAGGCAGCTGGCATTTCTGAATGATTTAAATTTCCAAGAGTTTTTCCATGCAAGGTGTATTGCCCTAGTCCAACGGGGAAGTCACCGGAGCATGTGTAGGGGCAGCCAGATCAGATCTCTCCCACCTAAGTTGGCAAAAAACACTCCTGAGCCAGTTTGGTGTAGTGGTTAGGAGCGCGGACTCTAATCTGGAGAACCGGGTTCGATTCCCCACTCCTCCACATGCAGCTGCTGGTGTGACCTTGGGCCAGTCACAAGTTCTCTCAGAGCTGTTCTCTCAAGGGCTGTCCTCGAAAGAGCTCTCTCAGCCCCGCCTATCTCACAGGGTGTCTGTTGTGGGGAGGGGAAGGGAAAGTGGA
>NW_015170383.1:16603-42538 GCF_001447785.1 Gekko japonicus | reverse complement strand
TCTTCTTCTTCTTCTTCTTCTTCTTCTTCTTCTTCTTCTTCTTCTTCTTCTTCTTCTTCTTCTTCTTCTTCTTCTTCTTCTTCTTCTTCTTCTTGTCAAGAGCATTGCTGGGTCAAGGAGAGGCAATGGGGTGCACTTTCTAAAATTTTCTTCTGCTGCCTCTGATCAAACAGGGGCTGCAGGTTTTCTGAACCAAAACCTGCTAACCCTGTTGGTCAGAGATGAGCTGAGTGCACCACATGTGGCCAGTGTTGCTCTAATACCACTGTCATTGTCCTGGTGAAAAATGGCAGTGGGACCTCTCCGGCGTAATGCTGCGTGGCAGAACTGGGGGAGAAAAGCTGTTTTACTGGTCCACATTCAGGTTTCCTCCAGTTTCTTTCTTGCCTCTCATTGAGGACTCGGAATCTTTATGCACCTTCCATTTAAACCTCACACCAGCTCTCCAGCTATGGAAGGAAGCGCATGAACACACAAAGGCAGTCTAACCTCTAGCACAGGTTTCTCTCGGTTCTTCGTATCGATGCTTGCTTTTCCGGGACAGGAAAAAGGCCCCTTAAGAAAATCCCAATTTTAAAAAAAGTATTCAGGTAGTTCTTAACAAAATACATGTTTGCTTAGTGCAGAGAAAGAGCTGAAAAGAGATTACCCCCCCTCCTCTTTTAAAACGTTTGAAATCTGTACTTTCACATGGACCAATTTTTTTTAAATGTTCAGTCAAGCGCTGTTTAAGCACATGGAAACACGAACGCAGTACCTTCCCTCACAACACCCCTCTTCTTGAACGTAGGCTTTGGTTGAGAAGCGGTTAAAGTCGGGCTCAATTGTAAATAAAAATAATAAATAGTAGAAGAGCTGTTAGGCTGACATTTACCTGACTCATTAAAAGAAAAGAAAAATTCTAGCAATGCGGTATCTTTTTTTTTTAAAGGAGAGCATTTATTGCAGATGACAGTTCCTCGTGAATCAGAATTGCTAGCCATTTTTTTAAAAAAGAAAGAAAAAACACATTCCGAACTGCAGAGGTGAACCCAGATTGTGTACTTTAACGCCGTCGTCTCTCAAAACGGCTGGCGTTTTTAACTCCTCTTGGAATCTCTACGCTGGTGGAATTAAAAATCCCTACCATGGATGGAAAACCAGTTACTCCGCTTCAGACCTGGTAACATCAAACTGGAATATACAGTCAACGATGTACTTCGCCTTCTGTGTCTCAAAAGGAGGACCAATCGGATCAATTGCACACAGGTTAAAATCTTAATTTTAATTGCATTTCTTTATTGACAGCCCACCTTTCTAGACGAGACTAAGGTGGATTACACCAGGGGTTTGTTTGTTTTTTTAAACCCTCAGACTTCAAAAGCTACCCTTCCAAAAGGTGTGCAATAGATCACGCTTTTCAAAGGACATCATCCATCACCAAAGACACCAAAGACACAGTGTGTGTATGTATGTGTGTGTGTGTGTGTGTGTGTATGGCAACAATCAATAAATCTGTTAATTTGGGGTGGCTGCGGTTAACGTGATCCAATTCATCAAAAACTGAGCTAGCAACAATAGTAAGAACAAGATATGAAGCCAACTCAAGTTTTCTGTCTTCGCCGTTTTAGAATGCGCTCACACCCTAAAGGCACGATCCATTTCCTGAATCGTGCCCTAAATATTTTTAAGCCATCTCCTTCACGGGTTCTCAACGATTCACAAATGAACTACAGCCGCGAGATTCCCACATGTCATGTGCTCTTATTCGAAAGGATATTTAAAATCCCAGTTTTACCGCCTGCGATTTAATAACAAGCAACGGTTAAAAGGACTGAAATGCTTTCCGTCGTGGTACCGGCCGTGTTTTAAACTGGTCATACACCCCCGAGCTTTTCTCAGCAATCCAGAACGTGCCTTTCCTTGGATATCGAGGCCCCTGAATTTGGAAGGGGAGGCAGACATTTAATCCTTGATAGATGGTAATAAGCATCATTGAGAAGGATGGTTATTCCCCACCACCACCAAAGAAATGAATGTGACTGTTGCTCTATTCCCCACCCCCACCCCCATTATTTTAGTTTAAGGCCCACCTTGGTACCGGACCTTGCAAGTATTACGTTGATGATAAAAACTGTTTAGTTCTAAGTGGGAAAAGATCAGTTATTTGGGGAACAAGCCTTACCAAAAGGTCTAACTGTTTATATATTGTTTTAGAGAGCAGTCATCCTGGTCTGCAGTATTAGAGCTCAAAGTGAGTCTCGGAGCACTTTCGACACCAGCAAGATTTGCAGGGTGTCAACTTCGTCAGAGACAGGTAGGCGCTTTGGCTCTCAAAAGCTTATACCCTGAAAACATTTTTGGTCTCTACGGTGCTACCGGACCCAAATCCCGCTGCTTATGTGCTGGCAATTTTTGAGGGATTTGCATCCATAAATGTTGTGAAGGGATGTAATAGATTTATGAAGATAATATCAACAGAGAGGCAGAGAGAGAGAGGGGGGAAAAACACCTCTCACCTAAACAGCGAACATAAGAGGGTATTTCGGTTGAGAAATTCAGTCCCACCGAATTTAGGAGCGAAGATTATCCTGAGCAGTGCTGCAATCCTACACACGCTTACCAGGAAAGAAGCCTTATTGCACACAGTGGGATTTACTTCCGAGCAAGGCCATTCCCTCTTTCCGTTGGGGCTGAGCCACGACTAACTTTTGCAGCTCTATTGAGTAATAGGCGGAATGGGTTGAGGCCTTCCGCCACTTTGAGACTGGGGGCTTCACTAGGCCAACCTGTTAAATTTGCTCTTTGTGAGATGCCACCTTGGAAACAGTGGGGATTTCACCTTTCGCTTCAACGGGGTTTGCAATGCACCCCACAACCGAAAATGTGCCAATTTTTAAATCTGCAAGGTAACAGGAACACGGGGGTGTGTGTGTGCCGGATTTCTGTGAACCCCTGCTCCTCTGGAACCCACTACCCATTTGGGTCTTGCTCTCTCCTCAGGTAGACCCGCTTCCAGCCTTCTTACACAGTCAAATATGACTTGGCTTGCAAACATTAAATGCAATTACCGGCACGCCCCCCTTCCAATACCCAGACGACGATGCGGCTTT
This sequence comes from Gekko japonicus, assembly GCF_001447785.1. Lineage (NCBI taxonomy): Eukaryota > Metazoa > Chordata > Lepidosauria > Squamata > Gekkonidae > Gekko > Gekko japonicus. The sequence continues at coordinate 39,446 of NW_015170383.1, read as the reverse complement.
CCCCTCTATTTTCCCGACACTAAATGTGCAACCTGGACATAAACCACTCGCTCGACCTAATTAAACGAATTCTTCCTCTCTATTAAAAATTTAGAAGTGCTCCCTGAGTGTAAACAAGTCATTTTGAAAGGGAAGAAAAGAAACCCTAATGCCCACGAATAATTGGGGCGCTTTCCTTTCGCCGAGCCGCTTTCCTAGGGACGGCAGCCCATAAATTATCCTAATTCTTCTCCAGATCGGCAAAAGGATATTTGTGGGAAAGCTGAGGAGTATTTAACCACTTGTGATTAAAGGCCCGGCTTGTATTTATTTTTAACACTTAACGGGAGTAATGCATTTTGGGGATATTCTAGAGACACAGAGAGGCATTTTGGAGACGCTTGCTTCCTGTCGGCTAAGGGAGAAGAAACATCCCACAAGATAGACCAAGGGAGCTGACTCAGGGGGCAAGATTTTGGGACGGGAGGCTGGGAGGCAGACAGATGTGAACCATGGGGCATGATCCACATGGCCTCTCCGATGCACAAGCTCCATTGCAATGAACTGGCACGCTCAATTCCATCTAATCCACTCTCACACAAGAGTCTGTTGCGGTAAACTGCAAGAATGTACTTTATTTGCCACTGACACCAGAATATCTTGAGCTGCCACCACCCCCCTTCCAGTTTTGTAGGTGAGGGAGAGACTCCACTTATTTCCTTCCTAAACCACGGCCACCTATTTACCAGTTGCTCACCACAATCTTTTCAAAACCTCTTTGGGCTTCTAAAGTGACTGGCGTCCCGTTTCCCATACACCTGGAAGTGCTTTGGATCTACGGACGCCCTGGATTGGTGGTTACCTCTTCTCCCTGAACACAGCCCAGGTTGGCAACGGAGAGAGGCTGTGTGCAGACAGCAAGAGATGAAACAAAGGTTTCCTGACATGATTCTTTGGAGAAGGTTAGTGCAGGGTAGGGAGATGTAAATGTTTGCTCGAGAGCAGTGCCAATTGGAAATGCGGGGAAAAGTCATAAGGCTTTGTTAGGGCTCCCTCTAGTGGGCAATTCCTCTCTCTGCACCTTCATGAGCTGATTTTGGGGGGCTCTCAAATTTTTTTTTACTGCTCTCCATTGTACGGCAAATGCCGCAGGATCTGTGCCAATGGTATTTACCCTACATTTTAAAAGAAAGGTGAGAGTCATGGCTCTGTGGCAGAGCACTGGCTCAGCATGCAGAAAAAACCTGGAATACTGATCTGGACAGATGGTCTGATTCAATATAAGGCTGTTTCATGTCTTCATGTATTATAGGGGAGAGGCCGTGGCTCAGTGGCAGAGCCTCTGCTTGGCATGCAGAAGGTCCCAGGTTCAATCCCTGGCATCTCCAGTTGAAAAGGACGAGGCAAGGAGGTGATGGGAAAGACCTCAGCCTGAGACCCTGGAGAGCTGCAAAGAGGGGCCGTGGCTCAGTGGCAGAGCCTCTGCTTGGCATGCAGGAAGTCCCAGGTTCAGTCCCTGGCATCTCCACTTAAAAAGGATGAGGCAGGAGGGGCTGTGGCTCAGTGGAAGAGCCTCTGCTTGGCGTGCAGGAGGTCCTAGTTTCAATCCCCGGCATCTCCGGTTGAAAGGACCAGGCAGGAGGGGATGGGAAAGACCTCAGCCTGAGACCCTGGAGAGCTGTAAAGAGGGGCCGTGGCTCAATGGAAGAGCCTCTGCCTGGCATGCCGAAGGTCCCAGGCTCAGTCCCCGGCATCTCCAGTTAAAAGGACCAGGCAGGAGGTGATGGGAAAGACCTTCACCTGAGACCCTGGAGAGCTGTAAAGTGGGGCTGTGGCTCAGTGGAAGAGCCTCTGCTTGGCATGCAGAAGGTCCCAGGCTCAATCCCTGGCATTGCCAGTAGAAAGGACCAGGCAGGAGGTGATGTGAAAGACCTCTGCCTGAGACCCTGGAGAGCTGTAAGGAGGGGCCATGGCTCAGTGGAAGAGCCTCTGCTTGGCATGCAGAAGGTCCCAGGTTCAATCCCCGGCACGTCCAGTTGAAAGGACCAGGCAGGAGGGGATGGGAAAGACCTCCGCCTGAGACCCCGGAGAGCTGTAAGGAGGGGCTGTGGCTCAGTGGAAGAGCCTCTGCTTAGCATGCAGAAGGTCCCAGGTTCAATCCCCAGAATCTCCAGTTGAAAAGGATGAGGCAGGAGGTGAGGGGAAAGACCTCCGCCTGAGATCCGGGAGAACGGCTGCCAGTCTGAGTGGCTATCTCAAGCTTGTCACGAGGGACGTTTGCCGCCATGCGCTTGTGAATTCCTGGAAGCTAGTGGAAGCCCCACAAGCCTTATGACGGCTAACAGCTTGATAAAGATATTGATTCGAAACAGGCCTGTCATGTATTACGAAGCTCGACGTCTTCATGCTCCGAGGGACTTGTCTTCGGCCGTCGCAGAGAACGTTTCTTTCTGCTCTTACAGCCTAAGAGGATTGTTTATTGGTTCGGTCCCTCTTTAAGGTTGCCTTTCAGCAGGCTTTATGCCCCGCATGCATTTTGTATGTCTTTTAACATAATAACGCACTTTGTGCTTCGCATGATAGTTTATATTAGATCACTATAGATACTTTTGTAAAAAAACAGTTTCCGTTTACTTTCTGTAAGGCTGTTTTAGTAGGTTTGGTCGATTCTATTGCTGGCATCTTTCTCCTTGCTTGTTTCCCAATCTGAGCAGACAAGACCGACCTTGACGGACCGAGGGTCTGATTCAGTAGAAGGCAGCTCAAGGAATTCAAGCACAGGGAGTAACCTGCTCCAGTGCTCCCTCTAAGCTGAGTTTTTAGCCTCCGGCTCACACGTTTTCGTCTCAGCTCACGACGGATGGCTCCAGAGCAAACTAATTTATGCAGTAGCCATAAGAATATAAGAGAAGCCAGTGTTGGATCAGGCCAGTGGCCCATCCAGTCGAACACTCTGTCACACAGTGGCCAGAAATACCAGGGGCCATCAGGAGGTCCACCAGTGGGGCCAGGACACTAGAAGCCCTCCCACTGTTGACCCCCCCCAAGCACCAAGAACACAATGCATTCCTTGCCCCAGACCAAGAGTTCCTATAAGAACATAAGAGAGAAACCAACGTTGGATCAGGCCAGTGGCCCATCCAGTCCAACACTCTGTGTCACACAGTGGCCAGAAATACCAGGTGCCCTCAGGAGGTCCACCAGTGGGGCCAGAACTCCAGAAGCCCTCTCTCTCTTACCCCCCCAAGCACCAAAAACACAGAGCATCCCTTGCCCATCTATCCCTTGTGGCTAATAGCCACTGATGGAACTCTGCTCCAGATGTTGATCCAAGCCGTCCGTGCTTGTAGCCGCCGCCACCTCCTGTGGCAGTGAATTCCACGTGTTAATCGCTCACTCACCACTTTAATGCCAGTCGCTCACAAAGTAGAATTTTTGCTCACAAGACTCCGCAGCTTAGAGGGAGGCCTTGAGTCCTGCGCCCTCGTTCACCACGCACCCGGCTGTCTTCCAGCGCTGCACCTGCCTTTTTGACACCCTTTGGCCGGTCCCGCTTCTCCATCCATTCAGATCCTTCAGAATGAAACTACTCAGCCAACGACGGAGAAACCTCCATGCCACAGCGAGGCTGATCATGAAATCAAGGGATGGACCCCCCCCCCCAAAAAAACGGCTGCATCGTTTTATTAGAGATCTTTGTGGGGTGTGTGTGTGTGTGTGTGTGTGTGTATTGGCTACGGTATATTTAGCCTTTAGGTAATAACTATTTTCTGAGGCTTACCGACTATGGAGGAGTTTGTTCCTTTGCTGATTGGATGGCCAGCTGTGAATGATTAGACTAGGATTGTAGTGTGAACTTCCTGAAGAAGAGCTATCGAAACAAAGATCTAAATCCGGAGTCTTCGTCCTGTCCAGCGCTATTTTTGGGCAGGAACGCACAGGAACGGAGTTCTGGCTGGCTCCCGAGTTGGCCACGCCCAGCAGGAACCCCATTAGCATAATAGGCCATGCCCAACAACAGAAACGCATTAGGACTGGCTACATTAGGGGGTGTGTGGCCTAACATGCAAAGGAGTTCCTGCTACAAAAAAAGGCCCGGGATTTGGACAACAAACAAGGTAAACAGAATAAGAAGCAAAAGGTGGGTGTGTCTGGATGACCACACTTCTGCAAACATGGGGTGTGTGGCCTAATATGCTAATGAGCTGTGCTGTCAGGGGTCTAATGAATTTCAGCTGTTGGGTGTGGCCTATTATTAGCCCTGCTGGGCTTTTTCTACAAAAAAAGCCCTGGTCCTGTCTATGTACCATTTATGGACTTGCGCTATTCTTATATATGTACCATTAATGGACTTACACTACTCATGGACCTGTACATGGTATGATGTAAATTTATTTTACTGATATATGTGGTCCTCTGTTATTCTTATATAAACTACCTCTGTTTTGCATGACTTTTGAGCAATTGTGGTCTGCGTTATTTATACACTGCTTGCTTGCTTCCTGTGAATTTGTATGCTGTGATATTGCATTGGTTTATGGTATTCTTTGGAGGTCTTAGATTCCAAGATCTGATGAGATCGGGCTTGCCTGGGCTACCCAGGTCAGGGCTATTACAGAACAGAACAGAAAACCTTTATTGGCATAAGGCTATTACAGATCTTTGCTATCAGCTTGTTTCTTTGGTGCTTTGTAATCCCCCTTGAGTCTCACTGAAAAAGGTGGGCCATAGATGACAATAATAATAAAATGTAGTTTGGCTTTGGTGGAGGGGGGAATTCCCAACCCAGGTCTTCCCAGTCTGAATCCAATACTCATAAGAACCTGAGAGAAGCCATGTTGGATCAGGCCAATACTCTGTGTCACACAGTGGCCAAATTCTAGGTGCCATCAGGAGGTCCACCAGTGGGGCCAGAACTCCAGAAGCCCTCCCACTGTTGCCCCCCCCAAGCACCAAGAATACAGAGCATCCCTTGCCCCAGACATAAGAACATAAGAGAAGCCATGTTGGACCAGGCCAATGGTCCATCCAGGCCAACACTCTGTGTCACACAGTGCCCAAAACCCAGGTGCCCTCAGGAGGTCCACCAGTGGGGCCAGAACCCCAGACATAAGAACATAAGAGAAGCCATGTTGGACCAGGCCAATGGTCCATCCAGGCCAACACTCTGTGTCACACAGTGCCCAAAACCCAGGTGCCCTCAGGAGGTCCACCAGCGGGGCCAGAACCCCAGACATAAGAACATAAGAGAAGCCATGTTGGATCAGGCCAGTGGCCCATCCAGTCCAACACTCTGTGTCACACAGTGGCCAAAACGCCCCCAGGTGCCACTACACAACACTACCCAGAACTCTCTCCACTACACAACATCTCTGAATAAAAGGGGATGAGCTTATAGAGGTCACTTGCAGGAAAGATGTGAAAAAGAGATTAAGTGGGCCACGCAGAACGAGGAGAAACTGGAACGGCCGTGCACGAACATAATCAGAGATTTGCGCTCACACAAAGAAGAGTCTCGCTGAGCCCGAGAACAATTTCTCCTAAAGTAAAAACTCCACTTTTATTTGTACTTTTGACAGGTACATAATACAAAGAAGCAGAATCTTTCACAGCACAAGTTTTGTCTCTCTCTCTCTTCCTCTCTGGAATGTTAACTTCCCCAGCCTCACCACTCCAGCTTAAGGTTAGCTACTTGAGCAAAAGCCACGCAGAGCCAAGTTAGGGGACTACATGAAAGCAACCGAGGGTATCGAGTCTTGCAGATGCAGAGAACGAGAAGAGTTAGTGCGTCGGCGGGTCTAAGTTCGGCAGGAGAAGGAAAGCAGACGACACGTATCCAGGCAAGGACGGGTCTTCGCCGTCACGGTTTTCACTCCTCCCCTCCGCACAGGTTCAGGAGCGCCCTCTGATAATCTCCCTTTGTGTCTTGCTGCAAGGAAAGCAAAATGAGAAGATTATCCTCTGAACCCTCCTGCACATTCAGCGTCTTAGAAGGACCTCCCAAAATGGCACAAAACGGAAGGTACAAAAATGTGTACAAGGTTCCTCCTTAGCCTCTTAAGAACATCAGAAGAGCCCTGCTGGGTCAGACCGATGGTCCATCTGGTCCAGCATCCCGTCTCACACAGTGGCCAGCCAGTTCCTCTGGAGGGCCAACAACAGGGCATGGAGGCCAAGGACTTCCCCTGAGAAGAACATCAGAAGAGCCCTGCTGAATCAGACCAGTGAGGGTCCCTCTAGTCCAGCATCCTGCCTCACACAAGGGCCAGCCAGTTCCTCTGGAGGGCCAACAAGAGGGCACAGAGGCCGAGGCCTTCCCTTGAGCTTAAGAACATCAGAAGAGCCCTGCTGGATCAGACCAGTGAGGGTCCCTCTAGTCCAGCATCCTGCCTCACACAGTGGCCAACCAGTTCCTCTGGAGGGCCAACAACAAGGCCGAGAGGCCGAGGCCTTCCCCTGATAAGAACCTCAGAAGAGCCCTGTTGGATCAGACCAGTGAGGGTCCATCCAGTCCAGCCTCCTGTCTCACACAGTGGTCAACCAGTTCCTATGGAGGCCCAACAACAGGGCACAGAGGAGGAGGCCGTCCCCTGATAAGAACATCAGGAGAGCCCTGCTGGGTCAGACCAGTGAGGGTCCATCTACTCCAGCATCCCGTCTCACACAGGGGCCAGCCAGTTCCTCTGGAGGTCCAACAACAAGACATAGAGGCTGAGGTCTTCCCCGATGTTGCTTCCTGACTCAGAAGTTGACTGCCTCTGAATGTGGAAGTTTTATTTAGTCTGGCAGCCACTGATAGGCATATCCCCTTCTCTTTCATTGCTGCGCACGATTCCAATTGTGAAGCCACTTTCAGCCCACCTTCCTGTTTATTTTGAAGAGCAAGGGTGTCTCCTAAAAGACCACTGAACTTGGTTAAAGCTGAACTGAATTGAGTGGGAGGGGGGGATGAAGGTAGGTAGGTAGGTCGGGACAGACCTCCACTATCGTGTGCAGTTGTCAGGGACTGAACCTGGGACCTCCTGCATATAAAGCCCGCGGGCTACCAGTGAGTTGCACTTCCTCTCTGTAAAACCCGAAGCCGCCCTATACCTCTTCGGACCACTGGTCCCTCGACCCTAAGTATGGATGGCAACATCCGCTATCCTTTACGGAGATTCTGGGACCCAACCTGAGGGCCAGTTTGGTGTAGTGGTTAAGAGCATGGACTCTAATCTGGGAGAACCGGGTTTGATTCACCACTTCTCCACATGCAGCCAGCTGGCTGACCTTGGGTCAGTTACAAGTTCTCTCAGAGCTGTTCTCTCAAGGGCAGTTCTCCACAGAGTGTCTGTTGTGGGGAGGGGAAGGGAAAGGAGTTTGTGAGCCGCTCTGAGACTCCTTTGGGTAGTGAAGGGTGTCTGTTGTGGGGTGTCTGTTGTGGGGAGGGGAAGGGAAAGGAGTTTGTGAGCCGCTCTGAGACTCCTTTGGGTAGTGAAGGGTGGGGTATAAATCCAATCTATTCTCTTCTTCTAGTGGTTAAGCGTGTCACACTAGGAGCTGGGAGAAGCCAGTGTGGTGCAGGGGTTAAAGTGTCGGATTAGTATGTGGTGGACCCAGGTTTGAATGCCCACTTCTACCACAGAAGCTCGCTGGGTGACCTTGGGCCAGTCACATGCTCTCAGCCTAACCTACCTCACAGGGTTGTGGTGAGGATTAAAACAGAGGACCGAAGAATGATAGGCGCCCCCGCTGGGGGAAAAGGTGGGGTATAAATGAAGTAAATCAATAAATTCTGCGTGCAAAACCTGCGCGACCTGCCACTGAGCCGCGGCCGCCTTCTCACTCACCTGGATGAAGTGGTAGAGGGACTTCCCGTATTTCCTCTTGAATTCGCTCTTGATCTTCAGCATGTCGACCTCGCTGCGGGAAACCATGATCCGGATCAGGATCTTGTCCCTGGTCCCTTTGCCCTGAAAGAGCCGTTTGTCACACGGATTGGTTTTTAACATTTGGGAAATCGTCTTTAAAAAGCGGACAATCTGCTGACAAACTTGTGTGAACGCAGAATTACCCAAAGGCAAGAAATCATCTCCAGGTCATACCCGACGCAGAAGGAATTTTTTTTAGAAAACAGCCCCTTTGGGTTGTTTCCCATTTTTAGTTCCTCCCATTTTTAGTTCCCAGATCAGAAACTAGGCGAGACTTTAAAGGTATCGCACAGCATCAGTATTGGGGTCCATTTGACCCCAACATGCTGTGGAAGTGCCATGTAAAGGTAAAAAGAAAGGCGCACGGTAGAGACAGAAACAAATTGCCCTCCTTTGCCCTAACATTCACAAAGCCACTGACCCATTAGAGAATTCCTAGTATTTCCATCACCTGCTTTTAACCAAGACATTAATCGGTCAACTTTAATATAAGCGAGCAGATCACCAAAGCTTCAAAACAGATGCCTTGCTGAGATACTGAAGAAGCACATGATAAGCAAAGTTAGGCTGCGGTGGGTATTGGTTAGCTTAGCGGGGTGTCCAGGGCTTTTTTTGTAGAAAAAGCCCAGCAGGAACTCATTAGCATAATAGGCCACACCCAACAGCAGAAATTCATTTGCTTATTAGGACACACCCCTGACAGCACAGCTCATTGGCATATTAGGCCGCACCCCCATGTTACCAGAAGTGTGGTTATCCAGCCACACCCACCGTTTGCTTCTTATTCTGTTTACCTTGTTTGTTGTCAAAACCCAGGGCCTTTTTTGTAGCAGGAACTCTTTTGCATGTTAGGCCACACACCCCAAATGTAGCCAATCCTAATGAGTTTCTGCTGTTGGGTGTGGCCTGTTATGCTAATGAGTTCCTGCTGGGTGTGGCCAACTCGGGAGCCAGCCGGAACTCCGTTCCTGTGCGTTCCTGCCCAAAAATAGCCCTGGGGGTGTCAAACATAACTCCCGAGGGCTGGAACTGGCCCGTCGGGGGCTCTTACACGGCCCACAAGCAACTGGTGCAAGGGAAGGAACAGAAGACTGCTCAGGGAGCAGAGTGGGTGGATCCACTCCGATTGTGGCTTCAGCATGGTGGAACAACCTCATCTGCAGCACTCAAGCAGCGTGGGAGCTTCTGCCCACTGCTGCACTGCTGGATCTCCAGTCCACCCATGTGGTTTTCCTCTCCACCCCCTCCCAGCCCAGGGGGCCTTTCAGTGAGGCTACACCAACTCTGAGCTTACCAGCTGCTGTCCTTTATACAGTTTATATCTCCGGTACCCTGCACTACGTTTTATGGCACACGTGGCGTGGCCCGGCCCGGCCCGGCAAAGTATGTCAGATCCAGCCCTCGTAACAAATGAGTTCAACAACTCCGGCTTAACTGATTCTGTCTCAGACGGTAGCAGTGACGGTTTGCGGTAGAAAGAGCTACATTCGAATCCGGGAGCACCTTTTACAGGCCAGCAAGGTTTTCGGGGTACGAGGTTTCGAGAGTCAAAACTCCCTTCGTCAGACATCTTTCGTCAAGGGGAACCCTGACTCTCGAAACGTCGTATCCCGAAAATCTTCTTGGCCTCCAAGCTGCTCCTGGACCCGAATGCAGCTCTTATACTGCAGACCCACACAGCCGCCTGCTGAAACGACCTGCACCCTGCAGAGCAGTGATCCCTCTAAGCTGAGTTAGTGTGAATCAGCTCGCAGTTTTTTAGCCTCCGGCTCACACCTTTTTGTCTTCGCTCAGGAAGGAGGGCTCCAGAGCAAACAAATGAATGCAGCAGCCAAATCTCTCGCCCACAACTTTAATGCCAGTAAGCTCACAAAGTAGGATTTTTGCTCACAAGACTCCACAGCTTAGAGGGGGCACTGGTGCAGAGCCTCCCCCCATTTTGTTACAGTTAGACTCGAACCCAGGAGCGCCTTAGAGCCCAGGAAGGTTTTCAGGGCAGGAGCTTCCCAGGGTCAAAACTCCTTTCTTCAGATACAAGGGAGCCCAGACCCTCAAAAGCTCTAGGGTGCTCCTGGACTCGAACCCGGCTCTTAATTGACACACTAACCTCCCATGGACGAATTGTTGGGCATCAGTTTTGTTGGGCCTTGGCCAACTAAAAACAGAATTGGTCAGTACGTCAGAGGCTGAAGGGGAGGGGCACAAGTGAACGGCGTGGAAGAGCCCCCCTCCCCCAATTCATCTCAAAAGAATGGGAAACAGCCCCCTACAATTCGTGCAGGAGATCTTCCCGGAGCTTTGCATGTCGGGCCTGGTTTCAGATATTATTTGTGTAACTGGGGTGTTGTATTACACCTATGTCTTGTAAGCCGCCCTGAGCTTGCATGCGGGGAGGGCGGGATATAAATGCAATTAAATAAATAAATAAATACTCTACCTTCATGGATTCGTAGAGCCGGTCAGCAAAGTACAACTGCTTGTTCTGAAGGCACTGAACTGTGGGAGAGAAGAAAAACGGACACGGACAATAAAGATGCATTGCAGGTAAAATTAGAACCAGGGAGTCCTCGGAAACATATCCAGGGTTCCCAGATGTGAAGGTCATTGATGGTAGACTAGCCTTCCTGAAGACGGCTTGCCAGAATCAGACGGGCCCAGTGTCATCCTTCTGACCATGGTACACGGAGCTAGGCCTTCACTCTGGCCTTCCTCTCCAGTTCTATCTGTCTCTGTGGTCCACAGACTTGGGGAGAGCCTCCCCCCCGCCCCAAGGCGCACGGGCAGGACACAAGCTCTGGGCATCATTTGATTCACACATTCTCATTGTTTGGGCCCCTATGGCACACTTTCCCCCCTCCCCCAAGAAGAAGAAGATGTCTAGCTTCTCCTCCACTCAAACAATATCTCATGGCTTCCCACTACTGCCTGTTTTGGAGATCCCAAACTGATGGCCAACTAACGTTCCAATGAAGCAGGCCCGTAGCCAGGATTTTGTGGCTTACGGAGCAACTGTTTTCCCGATGGGGCTGAAGTCCTCAGTGCAGGAAGAAAAAACATTTAGCCAATAGAAAACTGTGACCAGGATAGATCTCTAAACTGCAAGCTGGCAGCCCCTTTAGATGATAGTTCTCAGCTGCTGCAAGTTAATCACTTTAGATTACAGTTCTCAGCTGCTGCAAGTTAATCACTTCTGCCAGCCTAGGCAACAATTCTGTGAACAAGCCAGCAGGTGGGGGTGATGGCTTCTGTAGTCAAGAAAGCTAACACTTAGGCAGAAAAACTCTCTTCAAGGAGGCCAGTTGCTTCACACAGTTAGAAGGGATCCTAACGGTCACCTACTCCAACCCCCTTGTGGGAATTAATCAACTACACACCACTCTGGTTTAAAAGGAGCTCACGCCTTTTAAAAATGTTTTTAAAGGGTTGAAAAAAGCATTTACAGGAGAAATTCTTGTGGGGCTGTGCCTTTAAGAAAGGGGGCACAGCCCCCAAAAGCCCCAGCCCTACGGGCCTGCAACAGACGACAGCTCCAAGGTGTGATTCAGCAAGATGCAGGCGTGTGGTGTGTTTTGGAACACAAGCAAGCATAGCCTTTGCAGAAAAAACTCCTTCGAGTCCATGATCAGCCCTGCATAGACCAGCAGCAGGCTCCGTTACACTACAGTGGGGCCTTCCGACCAGCTGCCTCCACATCTACTTACCAAGGTTGAGGAATGCGATTTCCAGATCTCCCTTGACCTCCTTCTTGATGCTCTCCTGCATATCGTACGGACTGTAGCTCTTGTACCGATCGAACACTGTCGGGGTCAGGAAAGAGAAGGACTGAAGAGAACCTTCATTTAGATCAAGGGTCCCCAACCCTTTCTTGAGCCTGCGGGCATCTCTGTAATTCCGCCAAAGCGCGATGGGCGTGGTGACAAAATGGCCACCACAAAACGTTGCCATGATAAAGCGGAGGTGGAAAGACCACGTGCATTACGCCAGGGTCCTGGGAGGAAGGGTGGTATAAAAGAGGCATTGGATACAGAGCTCTTCCGCCAGGCTTCTGGAGCCAATCCCCCTTTATGATTTATGACATCTGAAGCACTTCTTATGACATCTGAGCAGACCAATGTGGTTGAGGTTACAAAGCCTAAAGGTAAAGGTTTCTCTTGCTCAAAAGCCAGTCGAGTCTGACTCTAGGGTTGCGGTGCTCGTCTCCGCTTCAAAGCCGAAGAGCCAGCGCTGTCCAAAGACGTTTCCGTGGTCATGTGGCCGGCATGACTAAACACCAAGGCGCACGGAACGCTGTTCCCTTCCCACCGAAGTGGTACCTATTTATCTACTTGCAATTTCTTGCTTTCGAACTGCTAGGTTGGCAGGAGCTGGAACTAGAGACGGGAGCTCACTCCGTCATGCGGCACACTCGGGTCTTGAACTGCTAAACTACCGACCTTCCACAGCCTTCAGTTCAGCGTCTTAACCACTTGAGCCACCGCAGCTCAGTTACAAAGCCTAGCACTTTACTATTATATCTGATTTTAACATGGTATTTTAATATTGTATTTATATTAATTGTTGATGTGCTTTGTACGTATTGTTGGAATTCTATCTGCTTGTAAGCCGCCCTGAGCCGGCCTAGGCCGGGAGGGCGGGATAAAAATTTGAATAAATAAATGAATACATATGGCGTCAACCAAACACTCATTTCTAGGAAGACCTTTGAGCTAAAATATCTGCGTTTCCCTTCCCGCGCTCGAGACCCAAGGGAGAGAAATTGTTACAAGAGTGTTCCTTGATTCCTTAAACTTTTCTTTTCTTTGCAGGACGTGACTTTTATCTCGTTCCTGGCATGTTTCAAGTTACCTTTCTGCAGGTGCTGGGGACTCCTTTCGGTCATGATGTTGATCCACTTGGGAACGTCGGTTCCCTTCCTCTTCACGCCAGCGTCATACAGGTCCTGGGGAGGCCATGAAAGAATTTTGCTTTTAAGATGTGGTTGTTGTTGTTGTTGTTGTTGTTGTTGTTGTTGTTGTTGTTGTTGTTGTTGTTGTTAAGTGTGTGGACTCTAGTCTGGGAGAACCAGGTTTGATTCCCCACTCCTCCACTTGCACCTGCTGGATGACTTGGGCAACTCATAGTTCTGATAAGAGCTGTCCTTGAAAAAGAGCACTTTCTGTCAAGAGCTCTCTCAGCCCCACCCACCTCAAAGAGTGTCCTGTTGTGGGGAGGGGGAGAGAAAGGAGTTTGTAAGCCGCTCTGGGACTCCTTCGGGTAGTGAAGGGCGGGGTATAAATCCAATCTCTTCTTCTATTATTATTATATACACACAAAGTGCAATTAAGTGCCGATGGCGATTGCTGTATGGTGGTCGAATATAGCTAAACCAGTATCCATAGTTGTCCTTAGTGCCGATAGGATAAGGGCCGTAGCAATTCAGTTTTTAATAGCTCATTCCTCTGTGGCGGCTCCGAGTCGAAGGCCTGGTGGAAGAACTCCGTTTTGCAGGCCCTGCGGAAATTGTAGGAGGTCCCGCAGGGCCCTGATGTCTTCCAGGAGCTCGTTCCATCAGTGCGGAGCCGCCACTGAGAAGGCCCTAGCTCTGGTAGTGGCCAATCTGGCGTCTTTTGGACCAGGGAGAGTCAGACGGTTTTGCGACCCTGACCTCAGTGCTCTTTGGGGGACATACGGGGAAAGGTGGTCCCTCAGGTAGGCAGGCCCCTGACCGTATATCTGTCTCGGCGGCCTGATAGGGGCCGAAAAGCAGGGTATAAAGTTTGTAAATAAATGAAATAATAAAAAAGCGGCAAGGGATCTGTTGTGGCTACACAACGGCACCTACCCTGGCATCTTGGTCAATCAGCTCGTAGTCGACCACTGAACAGTCCTCGTTCCTCCTTCCCTATTTTTTTTAATAAAAAAAGAACACAAACGTCAAAGAGACATCACCATCAGACGCAGTCAAGAAGGCCTTTTGATACACAGAATGCTCTACAAGGTCACGTTCCCTCCTACGACGGATCTGTGACCTCGGCTGCAGTAATCCCTGCTTGATCAAATGAGTACCCGATGGAGACAAGATGCATATACTTTCTGCCAGGGCTTTTTTTGTAGAAAAAGCCCAGCAGGGACTCATTAGCATAATAGGCCACGCCCAACAACGAACTCATTAGAATATTAGGCCACACCCCATGCCTACCCTTGGCTTGCCCGGGTGCCCCGTGGCTGTGGGAAGCCTGGGCAAGCCGGCCCTTCGACAGGCTGGGGAAGGCATGGGGAGGCATTTAAATGCCTCCCTGATCCTTCCAGGCCCCCTCTGGCCCGCCTTGGAGTCACCGGGGGGGGGGTTTGCTCTCCAGGCCTTTCCTCTGTGGCCATACACAGAGGTTTTGGCTGTAGTGGGCGTGGCCAACTCTGAAGCCAGCCAGAACTCTGTTCCTGTGCGTTCCTGCCCAAAAATAGCCCTGCTTTCTCCAATCTGTCGTCTGGGTCAGAGCACTCATTCCAACGCACATCCCTGCCACTTGCATTGGTTTAGCCCCCATTCACCATTTTAAATATGCTGCCATTGTGTAATGTTTGTAAATGGCCTGTGGGTGGCACTAGAGCGCAGTTGGCTTGAGCTGAATTTGCTCATGCAACGGGGGGCTGATTCTGCATTGGCTTTTCCCGCCGTTGTTTTATGAAAGCCACACTGGAACAGAAATTTTACTGAACCCTCCATGCCGCTTTGACTTTCTTTAATTATTGGGTTTTACGGTACCTCCTTTATAGCTTTATGGCCGTTTTATTGCCATTCAGGGGTGACTCTACAGACAGTACGGGGCGTTGCCATGAGGTATCTGGATGTGGTTGTGAACTGCACTTTCCCCTCCCAGTTGCGGAGCGAATGCTAGATGCAGGATCGCCCAGGGAACCCTCCCGCGAAAATGGCCTCTTTATTTCTCTCTAAGCTTCTATGGAAGAGAGAAACAGAGAGTAGGGTGCCGGCGGGGTGGTGGCAGATTTGGGTTAGGAACCTCCTGGATATATGGGGACGGGGGCCTGGGAAGCACAGGACCCTTGGTGGGGTACAGTGCCACAGAGTCCACCCTCCAGGGAAACGGATCTCTCTAGCATGGAGATGAGCTGTAATTCTGGGGGGTCCCCAGGTCCCACCTGGAGACTGGCATCCCTAAAAGGTCTGTGGGAGAGAAGTTCATCAAACAGTCTCCGATCAAATACATCCACTGCATACACAGCAAGAGGGGGGGGGGAGGACACAACCAGATGTTGAGATCCACACCTTGGCTAGGGTGACCATCAGTTTGCGGAAATCGCCAGATGTGTCCGATATGATGTCCTTTTCCAGCTCAGTCTTGTACACTGAAATAAACAGATCGAGTATTAATTGGACGAGGCCAACGGTGAACTTTCAAATCTTCGGTAAAGGTAAAGGTATCCAAGGGTAAAGGCCAACAGCTGTTAACTGGGAGTATGCCAAATGAGACGAAAACGCCTTCACCGACTGGTGGAAGACAATGATAGAGGGAGACGGACGAAACTCCCCGTGGAGGGAGTTTCAGCACCCTCCCCTGAGAAGGAGCTGCAAAGCTTTGGTGCCACCAGTTTCAGTTTATTCAGTTTATTCGGTATATCACCAGCCCAATTACAGACAATACAAAAAGGGTACCAATAATATATATAAAATGTTTAAATATAAAACTGTGTTTAATCTGCGTATGTTAATTACAAAATTACTAAAACTCTAAATTTCTACAATACTCTTATCAACTGTTATTCAACTGTTGAGTAAGTATTATAGGGGTTCAGTGCCACAACCAAGAAGGCCCTTGCTCGGGTTGTAATCAGTGGAAATGTGAACCAGCGTGTCAGAGGTTGTCTCTAGATTCCCCCATTTTTGGCCCAACGAACTTACTCTCTTTGTACATTCTGTTAATTTGACCGAGCTCCTGGTTGGTCCGCGAGCAAATGATCTCGATCAGCGTGTCTTCGTCCGTCCCCAGGCCCTGGGAAGAAGAGCACAAAGGGACTGAGCGACAGACACACACACACAAAAAAAACCACTTCCTGAATGGCCCACAAGTTTTGATCAAAGCGCAGTTTAAAAGCCTGTCTGCAATTTCAACCAAAAGAAAAAGCAATTGCCAAAAAGAAAAAGAAGTAACAATAGGAGAGAGAGAGCTTCTGCACTTTGACATCAGAGCAGTCTTCGAAGGGATGTCATGTAGAGGGTGGAGCCAAGTTGGTTTCTGCCACCCCAGAAGGTCGGGCCAGAACCAAGGGGTTGAAATTTCCAGCTAAACATGAGGAAGAACTTCCTGACAGTTAGAGCGGTGCCTCAGCGGATGGCAGGCAGGGTTGCCTCAGTGCTCAGTTCTCGTGGCCCTTTCTTACACACCCTGGGAAATGCCGACCGCCACTTTGGGGTCAGGAAGGAATTTCCCTCCAGGCCAGATTGGCCCATGGATCCTGAAGGGTTCTTGCCTTCCTCTGGGCATAGATAAAAAACACAAGGGTAGACCATCAAATAATTCACAAATTTCAGAAGTTACCAAACAGACATCAGTCCATTGCAACATAATAACGTTGAGTCAATTAATAATGTCGAATTGGTGGTCACAACTCTGAAACACAATTCAGAAACACAAGTACATATACAAAACATTTCGACAAGAAGGGTATAACAATTCAAAAATAAAGAATCCAACAAGAGACTCCTCTATATCCTTTCAGCATAGTACTATCCAAAAGACCTTAAAGTCCACAAACAAGGCAGAGGATTTCCCATAGAACGCCCTTCCTAGGTGTGGCAGACGTTTCAAAGCATTCTTCCTCAGTTATACGGCTGAAAATTGGAACCTTGGGGTCCCTATTGTTTGGTTCCTCTGGGCACAGAGCAGGGGACATTGGAGGAATGGGGGGGGGAGTAGGTATGAATTTCCTGTGCTCTGAACATACTGCGTCTGTGCCTGGTTTGCTAGTTGTGCGGCTGTGGATAGGAAAGCGCCCCAGAGAGTTATCATCACAGCCCAGAAGATTATTGGCTGCCCTCTCCCGTTCCTGGAGGAATTGTATAGTTCTCGGTGTTTGAAAAAAGCAAAGAACATTCTGCAGGATTTGTCACACCCTGAACACTCCCTGTTTGAACGGCTGCCTTCGGGTAGAAGATATAGGACAATTAAAACAAGGACAAACAGATTAAAAAATAGTTTTTATTCGAGAGCTATTATTGCTTTAAATGCTGTATGAAATTGGAATTTGGGTGACATTGGTGGTTTAAGTTGCTATGTGAACCTTAAGGGGAGTTATGGGATGGTTGTGAATGGTTGTGTGAGTGTATATGAGTATGGTTCACCGAAATGATTGCATCTTTAATTTCGTTGTACTATGTACAATGACAATAAAGTTTATTATTATTATTATTATTATTGAATGGGTTGGACTAGATGACCCTCAGTCCCTGCCAGCTCTAGTTTTCTATGTTTTTATGTATGCTCTGGAACTGACAACAGTCAGAGCAGGTTTCTAGAGAAGCCGAAGAGCGACTGAAACCCCACCTCCTATTTTTCTTTGCATGTATGTTGATCACCCCTCTGAGGGATCTGTGGATACAGCCGGTAATGGCTTCTGACATTTCACTTGTTTCTGTGTCTTCCCTACTAGCTGATACTGGTATTACATTGGCTGTGGGTAAATTTCCGGCAGCTATGCCTTTTCTGTGCCAAGATGGAAATGGAAGGTGATATTTGAAAGACTGGCTCTGTCCAAGACCTCTGGGACCCTGGATTGTTTAATAAAAGCAAAGAGCTGCTGTAGATTTCCCGGGCTATCTGGCCGTGGTCTTGGCACTGTAAAACCTGACGTTTCGCCGGCAGCTGTGACTGGCATCCTCAGAGGTATAACACAGAAAGATGGAGCACTCTCGGTGTCAAGGTGAGAAGAAGAAAAATGGTAGGCAGGTAATTTATACCTACTCAGGAAGGTGGGGTAGGGCTGAGGCATTGTCTTGTAGGAGTTCCCAAGGCTGTGGAACATGCTAATGGAGGAGCTTTCCTGAGGAGGTTCTTTTGTATGTGGATTGTTTCCTGAGGAGGTTTCCTGTTTCCTGAAGAGGTTCTTTTGCATGTGGATTGGCAGTTTAATTCTAATTTCATCTGTAGTGCTGTTGTATGATGTAGAGCATTTTGTGTTTTTCAGGGCAGGAAACCATGCCAAGGGCAGATCCACGTGTCCCGAAAAACACAAAATGCTCTACATCTCACAATAACACTACAGATAAGATTAGAACTTCAACAGTCAACCCATATGCAGAAGAACCTCCTCAGGAAAGCTCCTCCATTAGCATGTCCATAGCCTGGGGAACTCCTACAAGACAATGACTCAGTCCTACCCCACCTTCCCAAGTAGGTATAAATTACCCGCCTACCATTTTTCTTCTCACCTTGACACAGAGAGTGCTCTGTCTTTCTGTGTTATACCTCTGAGGATGCCAGTCACAGCTACTGGAGAAACGACAGGTCCTACAATGCCAAGACCACGGCCATACAACCCGGAAAATCTACAGCAGCTAATGAACTCCGGCCATGAAAACCTTCGACAACATAAAAGTAAAGAGATTGCAACTGGAGATAATCCAAAACCGAGCTCCCTGGACGTCATCTTCAGCTGAAATTAAATATTTTGCACTCTGTAACGAGTCCAATATTCACATACACTTTATCTGGAAATTGTTTTTTAGCAAAAGTAAACCCCAATTCTGGGCAGCCCCTTAAAACCCGGCCAAGAAAACCCTGCTCATTATCACCGCTGACGCTGAACGACAAAACTGTATTTTGCGTGACATGCTAAAAACTCAAGATTTCGTTCATCCGGAACAAGCTGGTGGAGTTCAAGGGACACTGCGCTATAAAATATGGATTTCAAAGACTGATCTCATGATCAAAGTCAAGATTTAATCAGCAGGCTTCCCTCTCCAAGCCACCCTTCCCTGCGCGCGGCGAGCATAAAAACTTAATTCAGGAGTGCGACTTTGAACTAACGTTGAATTAACCGGGTGTAAAGTGTAAATCAATTATGAGGCTGTTAATACAATAAGAAAATTACTAACACACATGAAAAGGTGTCAGGTGCTAATTAAACTCTTTGGGAACTCGGGCCACCTTCCCGAGCCCAGTTCAGTGAAAAGGATTCCTGAAGGCTGGGTGAATTAGGGTCGGTTTCGGCTCCATTTGATTCCAGCCGACTTCGGCTGCAAACGAGCTCTGAGTAGTGGAAGGCTGGGACACTTTAAGGGGTGGGGGATGGCTCCAAAATGGACATTTGAAGAAAGAAACAGAAGGAGTCATGTTTAGCCTGGGGAGGAGACGACTGAGAGGGGATAGGATAACCGTCTTCAAGCACTTGAAGGGCTGTCATCTAGAGGACGGGGCGGAGTTGTTTTCTGTTGCCCCAGAAGGTCGGACCAGAACCAACGGGTTGCGATTCAATCAGAAGAGTTTTTGGCTAAACATTAGGAAGGACTTCCTGACAGAGCGATTCCTCGGGGGAACAGGCTTCCCGGGGAGGTGGTGAGCTCCAGTGTTCCCTCTAAGCCGAGTTAGTGTGAGCCAGCTCACAGTTTTTTAGCCTCCAACTCACACATGTTTGTCCTAGCTCAGGAAGGATGGGGCTCCAGAGCGAACTAACCGGTGCAGTAGCCAAATCGCTTGCCCACAACGTTAATGCCAGTCGCTCACAAAGTAGAATTTTTGCTCACCAGACTCCACAGTTTAGAGGGAGCACTGGTGGGCTCTCCTTTTTTGGAGGTTTTCAAGCAGAGAGGCCAGATGGCCATCTGACAGCAATGCTGATTCTGTGCACTTAGGCAGATCGTGAGAAGGGAGGGCAGGAAGGGTTGCCTCAGTGCTTAGTTCTCGTGGCCCTTTCTTACATGCCCAGGGAAATGCCAATCGCTGCTTTGGGGTCAGGGATGGGGTCAGGAAGAAATTTTTCTCCAGGCCAGTTTGGCCAGGGATCCTGGAGGTTTTTTTTACCATCATCTGGGCACGAAACAGCAGTCACTGGAGGTGTGGAGGGGGAGGTATTTGTGAATTTCCTGCATTGTGCAGGGGGTTGAACTAGATGACCCTGGTGGTCCCTTCCAACTCTATGATTCTGTGATTCTAGCTGCACACCAGCAGGCACACCAAACGGCCAGCGATAACAGCAAATGTAAACTTTGCAAGACAAAGGGTGAAGCAGTCGAACACACCATCAGCACCTGCAGTAACATGGCTCAAATGGACTATCAAGAACGTCACGAGTCAGGACAGAGTCGCAGCTACATTGCACTGGAATCTTTGCAACAGCACCTGCAGTAACATGGCTCAAACGGACTATCAAGAACGTCACGGGTCAGGACAGAGTCACAGCTACGTTGCACTGGAATCTTTGCAAGACGTATGACGGCTTCCCATCAGCCAGAAATTCATGGGCGCACAAACCAGACAAGAACATGGAGCATGATGAAAGAACGGTTCTTTGGGACTCCCGATTGCAAACAGATAAACACCTGGCGCAGAACACCCCTGACATTACAATTGTAGAAAAAAAGGAGAAATAGGGTTTGGATCATTGTTACTGCAATCCCAGGAGACATTGGAATAGAAAAGAAGGAACAGGAGAAGATCACAAAATACCAAGACTTACGAATAGAGTTAGAGTGCCTTTCAGAGAAAAAGGTGGCCATTGTGCCAGTTGTCATTGGAGCCCTTGGAGCAGTGCCTAGATGGCTCAAGAAACATCTGGACACTCTCAGCATTGAAAAAATAAGACCAGCTCAGCTCCAGAAGACAGCATTGTTTGGAACATCAAGAGTGTTGCAAAGATACATCTGCAATTCCCAAGAACATGGCCAGATTTGGAATTGGAGAACATCATCTACTAGTCAAATATATGACTGTGACTACTATTATTATTAATAATACTATACTACTACTAATAATAGTGTAAACTGTTGCTTGAGAATTAGGTATGTGATTGACAAATTAAGCCTCTTTAACCAAGGTAGCCACACAATTCCCTTGCTTTAACATCACACACAAAGGAATTTTTTTTGCCTCGGTCACGTATTAAGTGCCGTAGGAAAGATGTAAAGAAACAAAAAGAACAACAGCAATGGAAAGGGGATGAATATATATATTCATGCCGGGGAAGCTTGTGGAAGAAAAGGCTCCTCGCTAAGAGTAAAATAATCTATAATCTAGAAATAATCTACGATCACCTCAAATGAAATCAGTGAAATAATCTAGACTCTTAGGGATAGTCTCTCCCTTTATATATAGCGGTCCTTCCGACTTTCTTGTTTAGAGGCAGAACCAGCAGACTAAAAAGCCATGGAAGCAAGCTCCACTTAAAAGAATTGGACTGGTCGCCCATTAATACAAGGACCTTTTGGAAACTGTTTCTTTACAAATTACTTCAGAAGCGGATGCCGTCAATTTTGTGTTCAATTACATTTGCCATTGACATTACTGAGGAAGTTCAGCGAAATGGAGTTTATAATATCTGGATTCTTCGTTTATATGTTACATGCAATTGAAGATGACTTCTCTACTGAACTTATATTGTTTGATTTCTCTGTGTGTTGCTACACGTGACTTGAAGACTTTAGACTTCTTCCCCATGCTACATGCAATGGAAATTGAAGACTTCTCTGTTATAACAATACTTTATTTGATCTATTCACATGTATGGGCTTTACTGCTTTGTCATTAATACTATCACTGTATATATATTTCTGTAGTGTTTGTTTGAGATTAGCCATTTTGGGGTTGTTTTATTCCATTATAACCGTGCTGGCCGGAATCACAAGAGGGCAGCATTGGATTAAAAAAAGAACCACCCAGGTATTACCAAGAACGTCGCGTCGCCTAACCGGCTGCCAGAAGGAACGCAAATTAAGTCTGCAGAACCTCGACAGCGAAGCATGCGAGACCGAGGGATAGATGCACGCAAGCAATCTTCCACCCTGTGGGTCACATCGAGACCCATGGTTGAGCCATGAGGTCATCTTTGCACAAGTTCCAGGGTGTTCTCAGGGCAGATTCTTTGGATAAGACACTCGGGCAAATTCTCTAGCAGTAGAAGATCCACGAAATGAATAACGAAATAAACCGGGCGCCCCGCTCACGGCACACCCTCCATTTACCTTCATGGCCGCTTTCAGTTCACTGGCGTCGTACTGGGGGGCCGTCTTCACGAGGGCTAACATCAGCGTCTCCAGATTTCCAGACAGACCAGATTTCAGAGCTGCGGCCAGTTCCTACAGGAAAGGGGGCAAGAGACCGACAGGTCACGGCTCTGCCCCGATTGCCTCAAGCGGCTACAGCGTTTTTAAAGGTGACTGTTTTTCCTCTTTAAAAAATGCACAAGACGACTATGTTCCATTGAAAAAGAAACAATAATCAGGCGCGCTGCTGTTCCCCAAATCACGACCCAAGAAGTCAACCCGATTCGTGTCTCCGAATCTGAGAACCTGTGCTTTTTTCTTAGTACCATAATTAATTTTGGAGGCACAAAGACGTTTTAAAAGGTTACAATCATATTTCGTTCAAATCATAAGAGAGAGTTCAGCATCTTCCATGAAAGATGAAAGATCCAGGGGGTGGGGGGAGACGGCAAGCGCCTTTGGAGTTCTGACACGGCCTGTTGGGTGTGGCCACAAAATGGCCGCCAGAAAATGGCCGCCGTAGCTTACCCTTCAGTCACACAGCGAATACCATTGTGCTGTGGTGGCAGCGGATGCCAAGGCAACACTTTAAAAAGTCTGCACAGCCAATCAAATCTCCCATGGCCAACGAGAAGCCATCCATTTTCTAAAAACACTCGGTGTGCGCCAGGAAAGGCGCCAATGTGTGCTATAGTGCTCACTATTGGCATACTGTGGACCCTTGGATTATACCATTACAAATTCTGTGGAAAAAGAGAATTCT
>NW_015170383.1:12462-12616 GCF_001447785.1 Gekko japonicus | reverse complement strand
TCTTATGCTATACATTCTGCCATAAGTTCCTTGAGACAAGGAAGGCAGGAAGGAAATATTACTAGTAAGATCCCAGGATGCACACACACCACGAAGCGGCCTAATTCTGAATCAGACCACTAGTCCATCAAAGTCAGCATTGTCTACTCAGACT
>NW_015170383.1:9970-12054 GCF_001447785.1 Gekko japonicus | reverse complement strand
TCAGGCTGAGAAACGCCTTTCACATCCCTGCCTAGTCCTTTTAGCTGGAGATGCCGGGGATTGAACCTGGGACCTTCTGCGTGCCAAGCAGAGGCTCTTCCACTGAGCCATAACCCCTCTTTACAGCTCTCCAGGGTCTCAGGCGGAGGTCTTTCCCATCACCTACTGCCTGGTCCTTTTAGCTGCAGATGCCGGGGATTGAACCTGGGGTCTTCTGAATGCCAAGCAGAGGCTCTTCCACTGAGCCATAACCCCTCTTTACAGCTCTCCGGGGCGGAGACGTTAGGGATTGAACCTAGGACCTTCTGCATGCACACCAGAGGATCTGCCATTAAGCCATGGCCCCTCGCCATCAAGGTCAGTATTGTCTACACAGACTGGCAGCCGCTCTCCAGGGTCTCAGGCAGAGAAACGCCTTTCACATCACTTCCTGCCTGGTCCTTTTAGCTGGAGATGCCGGGGATTGAACCTGGGGTCTTCTGAATGCCAAGCAGAGGCTCTTCCACTGAGCCACAGCCCCTCTTTACAGCTCTCCGGGGTCTCAGGTGGAGGTCTTTCCCATCACCTACTGCCTGGCCCTTCCGACTGGAGATGCCGGGGACTGAACCTGGGACCTTCTGCATGCTAAGCAGAGGCAGCAGTATTCCCTACCATGAACACACAAAGCTGCCTTCTACTGAACCAGACCTTTGGTCCATCAGGTTTAGTATTGTCTACCCAGACTGGCAGCTGCTCTCCAGAGTCTCAGGCAGAGGTCTCTCTCTCTTTCTCTCTCTCTCTCTCTCTCTCTCTCACACACACACACACAATGCTCCCCCCCCCTTAATTTCCCCCCCCCCCCAATTTCAATCCCGTTTAATTAAATTCACCATTACCCACAAACGAAAGAACAAAATCCCAGGCAGCATCTGAAAGCAGTTAAGCCGCAGCTGCCGGCTGTGGTGGGGAGGGGAGGGGGGGGAGGAGGGGCTTGGGAAAACTGCCCAGAAGCAGAGAGCGAGCAAGAACGCTGAGTCCCCCCCCCCTTCTCTGCCAAGCTCCAGGAACAAGCCCGTTCATCGCTCTGGCATTTCACAGGAAGACAAAAAAGAAAAGGAGGAAAAAAACGCTCCGCTTGCAGTTCAGGGCAAGACGACACCGTGGGCAGGATGCTTGCTGACTCACAGCTGCTGAGACAGGGGTGGGGCAGCCTGCAATGGAGAGCCGAACTTGCTTGTTTTTTATTTCTCTCTGCTCTGTCAAGGTGGGGCTCTCGGGCCAACCTAGCTGGCATGACGGTGGCAGGGGCATCAATGCACAGAAGGGGCTGAGCCCGCTCTCAGAGAAGGGGACTTTAGGTTGCCACCAGCTGGGTCGAAGGCAAACCCCTGCTTTCAAAGGGCTCTTCAGTTCTCAAACTGCAGTTTTGCAGCCAGTCTCACAAGCAATGCTCCCTCTAAGCTGTGGAGTCTCGTGAGCAAAAACTCTACTTTGTGAGCTCCTGGCATTGAAGTTGCGAGTGAGCAGTTTGGCTGCTGCATAAATTTAGTTTGCTCTGGAGCCCTCCCTTCCCGAGCTGAGACAAAACTGTGTGAGCTGGAGGCTAAACAACTGTGAGCTACCTCACACTGACTCAGCTTAGAGGGAACACTGCTCACAAGCACTGTTCTTGCAGGGAAATGCCATTTGCCGCTTTGGGGTCAGGAAGCCGTTTTCCTCCAGGCCAGTTTGGCCGGGGACCCTGGAGAGTTTTGTGGCCATCTCCTGGGCGTGGAGCAGGGGTCACTGGGACCTTCTGCATGCCAAGCAGAGGCTCTTCCACTGAGCCACGGCCCCTCCTTACAGCTCTCCAGGGTCTCAGGCGGAGGTCTTTCCCATCACATCCTGCCTGGTCCTTTTAACTGGAGATGCCGGGGATTGAACCTGGGACCTTCTGCATGCCAAGCAGACACTCTGCCACTGAGCCACAGCCCCTCGCCTATAACACATGAACACACAAAGCTGCCTTCTACTGAACCAGACCAGCGGGGGGGGGGGGTATTTGTGAATTTTTCCTGCATTGTGCCGGGGGTTGGACTAGATGACCCTGGAGGACCCTTCCAACT
>NW_015170383.1:4847-9906 GCF_001447785.1 Gekko japonicus | reverse complement strand
CAGACCAGTGGGGGGGGGAGGTATTTGTGAATTTCCTGCATTGTGCCGGGGGTTGGACTAGATGACCCTGGAGGACCCTTCCAACTCTGATTCTATGGACTCTTTGGACTACCGGGCAAACAGATAAACTTCGCCCCCCCCAAAAAAAAAAACCATATTGTCCTTACTAGTTTTGCTATCACACAGCACACCTGGGCTTCCAGTGTCAAAGTCGGGCTGCCAGCCTCCAGGTGGGACCTCGGAGATCTCCCAGAATTACAACTGATTCCCCGGGTCTCTGACAAACGACTCTTGAAAGCGCATAACCCCAAATATCTGGTTGGTCTCGAAGGTGCTTCTGGACTCGAATCCAGCTCTTCGGCGGGAGACCCAACATGGCTACCCTGTGAAACCGATCTCTGGAGATCAGTCCCCCTGGAGAAGATGGCTGCTTTGGAGGGTGGACTCTCCCCTCCCCAAGCCCCGCCCTCCAAGGCTCCGCCCCTAAAATCTGCAGGAATTCTCCATCCCCAAGTTGCAACCCTCGGTAAAAGAGGGGCAGCACACATTCTGTGACCAAACATAAAGTATTTATGCTTCTCGGATGGTTCCAAAGAGCAGGAACCTCCGGGGACTTCCCAATACCAGTGACAGGACAGCAAAGTCTTCTGGCAGAGATTATATCTAACTGTTGCTGCCGCCGCCACGCCCAAGGTGAATTGCTCACTTGCAGGAATCCTGGCCCTCCTCCAGGGAAAACCTGCCAGCGCGAGGGGGCAGGACTCGCCCATCCCAGCAAAACACAGGTCCCTGCAAGTCTGCCTTCTGTTCTGTGACGGAAAGTACTTGCATGTCTGAAAACATGCCGTTGATGCAATTTTGTCCAGGAGCACTTCCCAGGTCGACGGTGCCCACACGCAAAGGCCATTCAAAGATTTCTTTTTTAAGGCACGACTGACCCACAGGGGAGAACAAAATTTGGAGTCCAGGGGCGCCTTTGAGACCCACAAAGGTTCATTCAAGGTATGAGCTTTCGTGTGCAGGCACACTTTTTGAAATACTTTGGAATGGAAGGTAAGGTTCAATCTTATAGACAGGGTCTGAACTCTTACCTTCCATTCCAATATGTTTGAAACAGTGTGCACGCACACAAAAGCTCATACCTTGATTAAACCATTGTTGGCCTTAAAGTTGCCACCAGACTGTAAATTTCTTCTACTGCTTCAGAACAGCTTTCTACTGAATCAGACCACTGGTCTATCAAAAGGTCAGGATTGCCTACTCAGACTGGCAGCCGTTCTCCAGGGTCTCAGGCGGAGGTCTTTCACATCCCCTACTGCCTGGTCCTTTTAAAACTGGAGATGCCGAGGACTGAACCTTGGACCTTCTGCATGCCAAGCAGAGGCTCTTCCACTGACCCACAGCCCCTCTTTACAGCTCTCCAGGGTCTCAGGTGGAGGTCTTTCCCTTCACCTCCTGCCTGGTCCTTTTTAACTGGAGATGCCGGGGATTGAACCTGGGACCTTCTGCATGCCAAGCAGAGGCTCTGCCACTGAGCCACGGACCCTCTTTACAGCTCTCCAGGGTCTCAGGTGGAGGTCTTTCCCATCACCTACCACCTGGTCCTTCTTAACTGGAGATGTCAGGGATTGAACCTGGGACCTTCTGCATGCTGAGAAGAGGCTCTTCCAGTGAGCCACACAGCCCCCCTCTCTCATACAAGAATGCATGAAGCCGCCTTACACTGAATGAGACCCCTGCCCTATCAAGGTCAGTCTCATCTATGCAGACTGGCAGCAGTTTCTGCGTAGTGCTGCCAACCTGGGAACGAGAGCCGGAAGGCAGCCAGCTCATGGCAAGGTCTAGAAGCCACTCCCCGAAACCTAAAATCTCATGCACTCAATCAGCAGAGCTCAGCAAGCAAGAAGAAGAAAAGAGAAGAGATTGGATTTCTTCCCCGCCCTCCATTACCCGAAGGAGCCTCAGAGCGGCTTACAACCTCCTTCCCCTTTCCCTCCTCACAACAGACACCCTGTGAGGTCGGTGGGGCTGAGAGAGCTCTCTTGAGTCACAAGTTCTCTCAGAGCTGTTCTCTCAACCGAGCAGTCCTTGAGAGCCCCACCTACCTCACATGAAGTCTGTTGTGGGGACAGGAATTCTAAGTTGCTCTGAGACTCCTTCGGGTAGAGAAGGGCAGGGTATAAATCCAGTCTCTCTTCTTCTTCTACAAAACGTCAGTGTTTCTGATAGTTAATTGAAGCATTCAGCTCTGGGTCAAGGTATATTATCTTTTCCTCTCCTTTCAGCACTTCTCCACAGCCTCGTTTGAGGCCTTCGTTCCAGACGTTCCCACTGTCTAGGTTATTCAATTGTTGAAATTATTTGTACTCCCTTTTCCCGAGGGAATTCGCTCAAGTGAAAATGTAGGTGCCATTCGGTCGGTGCGGCTTCTTTTCAGTTCCCTAAGGAAACGTCGAAGCTTCCAGTCTCTTGCAGTTCCGCCAGCTCGGATGCAACTGCAAACTACGGCTTACCGGAAAACAGGGAAGCCATTCGCTCACCGTGTGCAAAGGAAGGGAGGAAGGAAAGGGAGGAGGACCGATGCACAGACCTCTGGACGTGTGAAACGAGAGTAACAGGAAGTACCAGAGAGCTTCTGAACAACTCAAGACTCATAAATTGGACAAGAATTGTCTGATAAATAATTCAGGCAGCTGTCTGTCTGCATTAATTAGTGCATTTTAGGCTAACCATTGACCGCGCAGATGCTAATGTACCGTCACGCAGTCTCGGGTGTGAAATTATTTTTTCCCCATGGGTTGGGTTTCTAAGAGCCAAACCAGGCCTCACAAGGGAGACACAGAGGCCCCAACTGTGTGTTTCTCTTGGAAAGCAGGGAACAAACAGCGGAGGAGGGTGTCTGACAATCCCTCTGTCCAAATTGGCACTCTCAGTTTAACTCCTCTTCCCCGGTCTGGCTCTGGAGACAGAAGAGATCCGAGCAGAGGGCTTTTTCTCATTCTCTTCACTTACAAGCTCCTGTTTCTTTGGGGGGTGGGGGTGTGTTCCACACAGGGCTTTTTTTGTAGAAAAAGCCCAGCAGGAACTCATTAGCATATTAGGCCACACCCCTGACAGTGTGGCTCATTAGCATATTAGGCCACACCCCATGTTACCAGAAGTGTGGTCATCCAACCACACCCACCTTTTGCTTCTTATTCTCTTCACCTTGTTTGTTGTCAAAACCCAGGGACTTTTGCATGTTAGGCCACACACCCCTAATTGTAGCCAATCCTAATGAGTTGCTGCTGTTGGGTGTGGCCTGTTATGCTAATGAGTTCCTGCTGGGTGTGGCCAACTTGGGAGCCAGCTGGAACTCCGTTCCTGTGCGTTCCTGCCCAAAAATAGCCCTGGTTCCACATGTGTTTTGTTCCCTCTAGTGGTCAATTCGATATTACACCAGTTCATGCCCGGCATAAAAACCCACAGCTTAAAATGGCAAGGAGATACGCTGGACATAACCCACTGTAATATCGAATCGACCACTAGAGGGAGCAAAAGACATGCAGCGCTGAACCCCTTCCCTAAAGACACAGGAACTTGCAAGGGAAAAGAGAATGCAGAATAGCCCTGAGAGGAAAAGGGAGAAGGCATTTGCAGCTGCTGCAGGAGGCAAGAAACACCCCATCGCCCCCTCTGACCCCACCCTCCCTGTAATCTTTGCAAATGTGCATGCATTTATTTAGTGCCAGACTTTTCTCTCCCATCGCAAAAGCTCTCCTACCCCACGTCAAAAACCAAAGCCACAATACGGCAGTCGTTGTGATGAGAGACACTCTCAAAAGCGGGATTTCTTCTCTGCTGTGTTTTGGGGGGTGAGGTGAGCCGGAGAGTCCCTATCAAATGCAGACAAATTAGCACCAGACCAAGGGAGTCGGCTACAATTTTGTCCGGGCTCCATCCCAAAGCTCATTAAATATGGCAAACTCAGCTTGTCAAGCGAGAACCATCTTTGCTGCCCGAAGTCATGCCCTAAACGTCGCCTGGCGTGCGTACACCAACAGAGGCAAAGAGGCACAGCTGCGAAACTTCCAAACGCATGCTGGAGCTCTCCCTCCCAGATAGAAAGGGTGCAGCTTGGAACAGGGGGCGATTCTGCATCTGGCATTCGCTCCACATTTTCTCAACTGGGAGGGAAAAGTGCCACTCAAAACCACATTCAAATACTCCAGGGGGCAACGCCGTACCGACTGCAAAGTCACCCCTGAGCGGCCATACATTTATGCAGAAGGTACTGTGAAACCCGATGATCAAAGAAAGTGAAAGCGGCGGCCAGTGTAGGGGGTACCATAAAGTCTGATGATCAAAGAAAGGGACAGCAGCGTGCTATGCAGAGGGGGAATTTCTGTTCCAACCAGTGTTCCCTCTAGTGCGGAATCGCCCAGTGTGTAACAGCCCAGGATCTAAAAGACTCGGGCAACTAAGGTAGCTGTTTGATAATGGACTAATGATAGAAGCCATTTGTGGATCAGGGCAATGGCAAGTGATTCTGCAACAACTACTACATAACTCGCTCACAACTTTAATGTCAGTAGCTCACAAAGCAGAATTTTTGCTCACAAGAGGGAACATTGCTCCAGAGCAAACTAAGTTATGCAGTAACCAAATCGCTTGCTCAGAACTCTAATACCAGTAGCTCACAAAGTATAATTTTTGCTCACAAGACTCCACAGCTTAGAGGGAACATTGGTTCCAACATGGGGTTCGTAAAACGACGGAGGGAAAAGCCAGTGCGGAATCGCCCAGTGTGTAAGAGCCCAGGATCTAAAAGACCCGGGCAACTAAGGTAGCTGTTTGAAAAGGCAAAATGTGTTCCTGTTGGCTCGTTCCTAGAACAGGCAGCCAAATTCTGACCGAGTTGCGGTTTCTGGGTTGTCCTTGGGAAATGACAGCAGACAACACAGCAGGAAAGTCTTCATCACAACAAACCTTTGGTCTTGAGAGCTGTTTCGATGGCCACGGCATCTCTCTCGGCATCGAAGTTTGGGGACGCCTTGATAGTGGCATAGGCGCTGGGGGG
>NW_015170383.1:3923-4349 GCF_001447785.1 Gekko japonicus | reverse complement strand
CAGATCTGCACTTGCCCCCTCCCCCCAATAGCTAGCAATCCAAAAGAGTCCAGTGGAGCCTGAGCGGTGGGTGTTGCCTTCTGACACACTTCTGGTGATGCCAGGGGGTGTGGCATATGCAAATAAGTTATGCTAATGAGTTATCCTAATGAGCTCCTGCACCTCTTTTTCTACGGAATGACCCCTGATTATGACAATGTGGGACTCCTCCTATTACATTACACTGACTACATGGACTGTATTATATTATTTACAAAGGAGGAAATATTGTATCTTATGCCTTATTATAGTTAACAGTATGCACTAACATTGCTGCTGTGACACCACCAACTTTATCATTGTTCAATACATTGTTCTGGCAATCTTTGCCGGTGTTTTCTACTAGTGGAATTCGTATATTTGGGACTTTCGGATCGGCTGACGGTT
>NW_015170383.1:0-3448 GCF_001447785.1 Gekko japonicus | reverse complement strand
GGAGAGCTGTCAAGAGGGGCTGTGGCTCAGTGGCAGAGCCTCTGCTTGGCATGCAGAAGGTCCCAGGTTCAATCCCCGGCATCTTCACTTAAAAGGACCAGGCAGCAGGTGATGGGAAAGACCTCCGCCTGAGACCCTGGAGAGCTGTCAAGAGGGGCTGTGGCTCAGTGGCAGAGCCCCTGCTTGGCATGCAAAAGGTCCCAGGTTCAATCCCCGGCATCTTCACTTAAAAGGACCAGGCAACAGGTGATGGGAAAGGCCTCCGCCTGAGACCCTGGAGAGCAGCTGCCATTCTAAGTAGACACTAGTGACCTTGGTGGACCAAGGGTCTGATTCAGTATAAGGCAGCTTCATGTGTTCATGCATTATAGGGGAGAGGCCATGGCTCAGTGGCAGAGCCTCTGCTTGGCATGCAGAAGGTCCCAGGTTCAATCCCCGGCATCTCCAGCTAAAAGGACTAGGTAGCGGCTGACATGAAATTCCTCTGCATGAGACCCCGGAGAGCCGCTGCCAGTCTGAGTAGACAATACTGACCCTGATGGATCGGTGCCCTGATTCTGCATAAGGGAGCTTCATGAGTTCGTGTATTATAGGGGAGGGGCCATGGCTCAGTGGTAGAGCCTCTTCTTGGCATGCAGAAGGTCCCAGGTTCAATTCCCGACATCTCTGGTTAAACGTGACCAGGGAGTAGGTGATGGGGAAGACTTCTCTGCCTGAGACCCTAGAGAGCGGTTGCTCGGCTGAGTAGACAAGGGGCTGATTCGGTAGACGGCAGCTTCATGACTCCGAGCGAGGTGTCCAGCCATGCAGCCCAGAAGCTCTGCTTCTTGGGAAAGCGCCCCCACCCCCACTCACTCGCTCTCTTGGAGCCCACTGTGATATTTAAATGCAAAAACTGAATGCCAGAAGCAGAGCAGAACAGGGTGTCAAGAGACTCCTGCATTGAGCTTCTGGTCGGACTTGCTCGGCAGGTTAGCCCAGTTCAGAGGCCCGGCCCTCCTTGGAGAACCCAAGCCTCCAGGTGGGAGGGTGGAAACACTTAAAACACAGAGACACACACACAAAACACCAGGCACAACCCCCGCCTCTCCTACAATCCCACCTCTATTGGCCAACAACCACCCTTCGCTTAGCACACAGTTTTTCCAGAAGAATCTGCTCGTTTCCGCTGCCAAAAATAACAGCAAAGTGGAAAAAGTTAAACACACCCGTGGAGGAGAAGCCGATGGGATGGAAAAGTTCCCAAAACAAAGTGCATTCTTTTAACCACCGAACACAACATGCTCGGGAGTTTTCACTTGGGCGGGAATGGCTGAGGACGCCCCTTAAAGCAGGGTTTCCCCAAAATCCGACGAGACTTTTTTTAAAAGAGCATTAGAGGTTTAGAATATGCAGTGTTACCTGCCCCTTACCTGTGTGAACCTCTGGTCAGAGTGCTAAGTCATGCAGAGACGCAACAGGAACCCTCCTCTGTAGTTCGACGTTACATGCCTTGCCAACAACTCTAGAGTTATTCAGCACTCGTCTAGGATGCCTAGGGCACCCTTCTGGGTCTACTCCAGTTAAATGACGGAGAGATGACGTTTGAGCGAGACAGTCCGCATTCAAATACATCTGCACAAATTCACTCTTGGGTGTAATTAAACAGAAAGAGGAGACAAGACGATTAAAGCATGCTGAAAGATACTTACGTCCCCCTCCAGGGTGAGCTTGCTTAAGATTTCGTGGACAGTAGACATCTTGAAAGGAAGCTGGAAGGGAAACGAGAAAGACGACTTCAGGTAGGGCCCGTTTTTACCCCTCCACGCTTTTCATCGCTGCTGCAAGAACTTAACAAAACAAAGTAGTCTTATCGTCGCCGAGCGCAATTATAAACCACAGATTTTTAACTGTGAGATGGGTTGCGTCTGTCAGTTTGTAGAAAGTTTTTTAAAAAACAACCAAGCAGGCCAAATTTATCAATTATTCCTATAGTGATTGGGAAGGATTTGTTGCCTGAAGGGTTTGGAATGACAAATTGCACTGGAATAAAAGGTTGCAAGCGTTAAGAATATCTTCAAGATGGTCAAGACCGAGTTAAGAAAATAAACCATGTTTTAAAAATCAGGACAGCGCCCCAGCCAAGAGGATATTGCTCCACTGGCAAAGAGATCAAGGCGACCCTAGCAGGGCCAAGAAATTAAGTGTCAGACACACAGGAAGTAGATCTGGCCAGGGCAGGCTTATCACAACCTGGGGAACATATTTTCTTGTACAACTGAAATTTCATCCATCTAGGCTGAAACTTTGTATTGGAGGGAGGGAAAGGCCCCCTAGATATTTACCAGAACAAAAATTAACGACCATGTCATGACAACAGATGGACCACTGGTCTGATCCAGCAGGGCTCTTCTGATGTTCTTATGAAGGCCGCAGCCTCTGTGCCCTCTTGTTGGCCCTGCAGAGGAACCGGTTGGCCACTGTGTGAGACAGAAGGCAGGACTTGGTGGACCACTGGTCTGATCCAGCAGGGCTCTTCTGATGTTCTTATGAAGGCCGCAGCCTCTGTGCCCTCTTGTTGGCCCTGCAGAGGAACCGGTTGGCCACTGTGTGAGACAGAAGGCAGGACTTGGTGGACCACTGGTCTGATCCAGCAGGGCTCTTCTGATGTTCTTATGAAGGCCATGGCCTCCATGCCCTGTTGTTGGCCCTCCAGAGGGAATGTTTGGCCACTGTGTGAGACAAGATGCTGGACTAGATGGACCACTGGTCTGATCCAGCAGGGCTCCTCTGATGTTCTTCTTAAAATAAACTATGTACAACAGAATACATAAAATACCAGAATTTAAAACCACAATTTAGGAGTGCCAGTAAATTAATCAAATACGGTCCCAAATTAAACGACAATACGAAGCTGTCTTTTGTGTCATGGGGCTTTTGCCACTGCTGGGCTGGGGGTGTGTGGTGGTGTAAAGCATCTGGAATCAGAGGCAGTTGTTTTCAGAAGGGAGTCGTTCGAGGAATGTGGGCAGGGCCGCTGCGTTCCTGGAGACCAGGCACAAGAACGGAACTCCCAAATTCCTCCAGGTTAGAAAAATATTTCAGCTCCTGGCCAGCTTCTGACAACGGGACGAGATGTTCTGCCTCTCGGGCTGGTTAAACTCTATACGCTACGGGTGAGGGCCCCACGTCCAAGACAGGACACTGCTCCCAGAGAAAGGGAACACTGCAACCCCACAAAGGTGCAAGAAGCAAACACAGCCACACACCGGGCGGCGGGAAAAGCTGGGAGGCAGCTTGGCAACCACTGAAATGGCTCTCACACAGACACACACAGAGTTGTGAAAAGACACCTTGAAGTCCAACCCCGCCACACGTACAAGCTTCAGATTCATGCACACCTTCTTATTTTTTCATGTTCTCTCATACTTCCTGGATGGTTTGTGTAGTGGTTAAGTAAAGGTAAAGG
>NW_015170382.1:141189-142650 GCF_001447785.1 Gekko japonicus | reverse complement strand
ATCAGATAGAGCACATGATTGATTTCCCACGTAGATCCAGTGGCGCTCACCTTCCGTGGTGTGTGTTGCTTTCCAGTAGTTATGATCTGGGTCTCAGCTGGGGACAGACAATGTGCTGGTGACACTACACACGGTGGGCAACTCTAGAGGTGCCATGAAGTCCCTGTCAGAGCGTTGGGCGCTTGGGGCATCTCTTTGTGCACCAAATGGCACCCCATAGTTGGTAGGGGAAGGTGCTACTCTAAACTCTTATCTTTGTCCTGCAGTGAGCAAATATTGCTGGAAATGGGGTTCCCAGTGCATCACCCGTTGATTGAGACCACTGACTTCTGGAACAGGCTCGGGTACTGCCGGCTGCGTGGGAGGTATACGGCCGGTCGTTCTGTTCTTCTCTTTACTCTCTGTAAGCAGAGCCGTCTCACGTGACCCATATAACAGAGTCTGTTGCCCTGGAACTCGACAACACCCTTCTTGTTGCTTCTGTTTGGAGCCAGACCATCATGGGCAAGAGCCAGCCCAGGTGGCTTCTTTCCCAATTCCTGCCCCTGCCCTTCAACACGCGCCGCCTCGTGCCTCAGTTCCGACGGGTCTCCTCCAGAGACTGCCCTGCGAAGGGGATGAAGAGGCCAGACATGCTGCAGTGGGAAACACCCAAGAGAAGCCCCTCCCGCCTCTTACCAGCAGCTCCTGCCATGAATTCATCTGGGGGAGGGGGCGATGACAACGACCTGCATTACTAGCTAGCTGGATGAAGTCCAAAGGCAGAGCAGTCGCAGGAGAATGCAAAGGAGCTGGGCAGGGGAGGAGGAGGCCCTGCGGGAGAGAGAGACGGAGCGACCCTCAGCCCGGGGGTCTCGGCTCAGGCTTTGACGGAGAACCACCTTAAAAAAAATAAAAAGGGTCACTAGGTGTTCCCTCCAGCAGTAAACGAGTGGGAGGACTGTGGAAGCATCAGCAATTGGGACTCTTCTCACTCCCCCGTGAGCTGGCCCCGAACCTCCAAGGACTGGTGCTACAGGGCAATTGCCCCGACGTCAGAAGCAGTAGATGTAATGTGGGGCTGGTACTGCTTATTTATTTATATTTATATCCCGCCCTCCCAGCCAAGGCCGGTTCAGGGCAGCTTACAAACAGAATAAAACATACACAGCTCCTGAAGTACACAGAAGTACAAAAGAAACCACAATCTGCTAGTTTTACAGGCCCACAGAAGTTATGAGGGCACAGCAGCGTGTGTTGATGGCAGACAATCACGGCCACAACTATGTGGCAGCTTGGTGTTAACACGTGCAACCATGATGTGGCCAAAAGAATCAGGCTTGCCATTGGCACGGTGTTGACACTGCTTTTTAAAGGGGGTGGGCGTTGGGCTTGGGGAATATGCTTCCCTTTGCATGGTCACTCTTCAGTGCTGGGGTGTTATGGGCTCCCACACTTGGCAAAGAGAGAGGGGGAGAGGCA
>NW_015170382.1:136679-140913 GCF_001447785.1 Gekko japonicus | reverse complement strand
GGCACAGATTGTGGAAGGCGTCTGACCCCACTGCGACCTTCCTCCCTGCCCTAAAAGGTATGCATTAGTCGGAATGGCAGGATTCCCGGAATAGGTTGCCTCACCCCAAATTAACCTCGGACCCAACCCTATCAACTACCAGACCTCCTCGGTTTCCCCTTCCTGCGCCCACCCCACCTTTCTATAGCCGTGCTTAACACTGGCAGCTTTCCCATCCGACACAATGGGCTGGTCATCAAGCAGCACTTTGCACCTTGTTACTCTCAGGAAAAACTCATCAGGAGTATTTTGGGGTGGCACCCACAACATTCTGCCTCAGGGAGAATTTTCCCGATAACCGGGCTTTCCAAGCCTCAGTGGTGTCTGTGTTCTCCTGGATCTCCATCCTTGCTCTTCCGCAGACTTCGTCTAGATGGGTAAATATCACCCCCCACACACACCCTCAATCTGGATCCCCGCTCCTGGGTGTTTTGCTCTTCCATTCTCCTTGGATAGAATCCTTTCCATTTAATTTGGACTGGTTCATTTTGGGAGTTCTCAAGGGAAAAATCCCAGCAAGTGCTGGCA
Organism: Gekko japonicus; assembly: GCF_001447785.1. Taxonomy (NCBI): domain Eukaryota; kingdom Metazoa; phylum Chordata; class Lepidosauria; order Squamata; family Gekkonidae; genus Gekko; species Gekko japonicus. The sequence goes on along the minus strand of NW_015170382.1, from coordinate 140,346 downwards.
GAGATCTTGCTCGCTACCCACAAGCTCTGTAGGAGGACATTTTAAAAAGGCTGCTTGGAGGCCGGTGGAGCCCGGCTTCTCTGGGAAGACGGTTGCTTTCCCCACTGAGCAGCCGCCACCGACGACGGCTGTGTTTGGGGGAGTCTGCTTGCCAGAAATTCACGGGGCCAGACAAGCAGTCTCCAGGGCCAACATGTCTCTGCTGGTTAACTGTCTCTGCAGCTGTGCTGAAAGTATAACCAGAGCAACTTGGGTGGGTCAGTCACCCCTATTCGTTGCCTGCTAATGTCACAGTCACCCCCTAAGACAGGTCAAAAACCAGACAGGTAAGGACCTGGGAAATGAATGGGGCCGAGAGGAGGCAGGGGTCAACTATTTGCCCTTTGACCTTCCCTAGAAGTAGACATCTTCACTAACAATGCAGCCTGCAGGGGTGTCTCTATCTATACTAGTTTGTTGCGTTTTTGAGCAAGTGCCAAAGAACTCTGAGTACACCTCGCAGAATGAGGTAACCTCATAGGCAAGGGCTTGGCCGGCCTCTCCCAGCTGGCTGCCACCACCCTGAGTGGGCAGGGAACAGACTGTCTAGAGCTGCTGAGCAGGCAAATTGACTGGAACCCTTCTCACCTGCCCCCTCCCCCCCAATCAGCATCCCCATCTCCTGCCCTGGCAGTGAACAGCTGGCACGCTAAGAGGCCACAGCAGCCCTGACAAGGAAAGGTCAGAGTGTTCTCCGAGCTGCTCTGAGCCAAGGCCATGAAAGGGGCGTTACTCAAGAGAAGGCCCTATCAATGCTCCCTCTAAGCCGTGGAGTCCTGTGAGCAAAAATTCTACTTGGTGAGCGACTGGCATTAAAGTTGTGAGCGAGTGATTGGGCTGCTGTATGAATTAAGTTTGCTTTGGAGCCACCTCCTTCCTGAGCGAAGACAAAAATGTGTGAGCCGGAGGCTAAAAAACTGTGAGCTGGCTCTAGAGATGTGAAGGCCCGGAAAAAAAATGGAAAAATTCGGAAAAAAAACATTTTTTTTCCTGAAGCTTTTTTTGTTTTTTTCCCGAAAAATTGGAAAAATTGAAAAAAGAAAAAAAAATTGATTATGGAACATTTTATTTTAACATGATGAATAAAATATTTTAAGACAAGGTGTTCAAATATTTTCCAAATCATTTCTAAAATATGTATATATGGTATCAGATTGCTCTAATTTCTGTGCACTGAGGACAAGCAAGTCCTAGGTTACAAACTGAACTCTCCAATGCAAGAACAAGATGCATTTCTTCCTTTAGGAGGTGCGATTGTCAGAAGAAAATAAAAAAGTTTCAGTTTTGTTTTTGCATGTGGGTGGGTATTCTGTTTGTAATAATTCTTGGGATACACTATATTTTTAATATGCTAGTTGTGATAATTTCATGCCAAGTAAAAATGTCCATAGTCATATTTTATGTTCCTAAAGTAACAGAATGACTTTCAATCTAGAAAAGACAAAAGAAATGCTAATGTAGCATTTTTTTCAATTTTTCCAAAAATTTCCTTTTTCCCCTGGAAAAAAACGGGTTTTTTTTCCGAGCTTCAAAATTTCCAGAAATTTTACATCTCTAGCTGGCTTACACTAAGCTTAGAGGGAACACTGGGCCCTATCCAGTTCCATAGGGTAGATCAGACTTAAAAACAGCATAACAAACGGGGGGGGGGAGTGGTAGTACCAATGTATTGAAAGGCCTACTAGCTAAATCTTTGAGACTTAACACATGACGCTGCCATATCGTCTACTCAGACTGGCAGCAGGTCTCCGGGGTCTCAGGCGGAGGTCTTTCACACCAACTACTGCATGGTCTTTTCAACTGGAGATGGCGGGGATTGAACCTGTGACCTTCGAAGCATGCCAGATGCTCTGCCACTGAGCCATGGGCTCCCTCCCCCAAAGAATATTCTTTCAGAATCAGATCAGTAGTTTCTCAGGCGACTGTTTATTTTCCTGGCAGCCCCCTCAACTCCTTGAGTGTCTACTCACCAAACAGCTGTTAAACGGGTGAGCCGTGCTGGTTAATCTTTACCGTCTGCTGTGCTGCTGTCAGCTAAGCTGCCAATAGTGTGGTGTGTGTTTCCCTTTCATGTGCATTCTTTCCCCTGCGCTTAATTGCCTCTTCGCTGCAACGCATATCTCTCAAGGCCACTGGAGGAGTTGCTGTGTCTCTGCACAGAACGAGTCGTGGGAAGCTTCTTACCTGTTTTGCTTTTGCAGCCGTTAGTTCCCAGCCTGCTGCCCACGCGCGGGAACCCCTGTAATTGGGTACTACATGGGGGGGGGGTTTGTATACGAATGCCCTATAACCTATTATGCGCACAGATCACCCGCCATTCCTAACAGTGTTCATGTTACTGCATCTATAGCTTTTCAATAAAAGTAAAACCTTCCTGGAAGCATGTACTTCGTTGTTTTGCTGTGGGTCCTGACAGCTGCCTGTTTCGTAGACACTGAAAAGTGTCATGGAAAAAGCATAGGAACTCTAGAGGTGGCCCTTGGCAAGCCCAGCATGATGAACCCTTGCTCTTTTGACTACTCCATCTTGAAAGCTACAGAGCCATGGAATATCCAAGTAAAAAGTCTGAAAAAAGCAAACACAGCTTAGGGAAATGACCACTGTACATTGCCTTGGTCAGGCTGCACCTGGAGTACCGCGTGCAGTTCTGGAGGCTTCACTTTAAAAAGGATGTGGGCAGAGGAGAGAGACGGGGACGATCAAGGGCCTGGAGACCAAGCCCTATGAGGAAAGGCTGAGGGACTTGGGGATGTTTGCTCTGGAGAAGAGGAGGTTGAGGGGGAACAGGATTGCTCTCTTGAAGTCTTTGCAGGGCTGTCCCTTAGAGGAGGGCAGGGAGCTGTTCCTGTTGGCGGCAGAGGAGAGGACTCGCAAGAAGGGGTTTAAATCAAGGATGGGAAGGTACCGGCTGGATATTAAGAAAAACTATTTTACAGTTAAGAGTTGTGCAGCATGGAATCAGCTGCCTCGGGAGGTGAACCCCCCCCCCCACTGGCAGTCTTTAAGCAGCGTCTGGACAAACACTTGTCAGGGATGCTCTGACAGACACCCCGCACACCCCCCCCCCCCCGAGGCCACGGCCCTCCCCTCTGCTGAGGGTCGCTCCATCTCTCTCTCCCGCAGGGCCTCCCCCTCCCCTGCCCAGCTCCTTTGCATTCTCCTGCGACTGCTCTGCCTTTGGACTTCATCCAGCTAGCTAGTAATGCAGGTCGTTGTCATCGCCCCCTCCCCCAGATGAATTCATGGCAGGAGCTGCTGGTAAGAGGCGGGAGGGGCTTCTCTTGGGTGTTTCCCACTGCAGCATGTCTGGCCTCCTCATCCCCTTCGCGGGGCAGTCTCTGGAGGAGACCCGTCGGAACTGAGGCACGGGGCGGTGCGTGTTGAAGGGCAGGGGCAGGAATTGGGAAAGAAGCCACCTGGGCTGGCTCTTGCCCATGATGGTCTGGCTCCAAACAGAAGCAACAAGAAGGGTGTTGTCGAGTTCCAGGGCAACAGACTCTGTTATATGGGTCACGTGAGACGGCTCTGCTTACAGAGAGTAAAGAGAAGAACAGAACGACCGGCCGTATACCTCCCACGCAGCCGGCAGTACCCGAGCCTGTTCCAGAAGTCAGTGGTCTCAATCAAC
>NW_015170382.1:121272-136243 GCF_001447785.1 Gekko japonicus | reverse complement strand
GAAAGCAAGAAATTGCAAGTAGATAAATAGGTACCACTTCGGTGGGAAGGTAACAGCGTTCCGTGCACCTTGGTGTTTAGTCCTGCCGGCCACATGACCACGGAAACGTCTTTGGACAGCGCTGGCTCTTCGGCTTTGAAACGGAGATGAGCACCGCAACCCTAGAGTCAGATTCGACTGGCTTTCGAGCAAGGGAACCTTTACCTTTACCTTACTAAAAGAAGGGTACACATGGCACTCTTGGCCTGAACCCCTGATCTAAGCAGCCTGTTGGGAGTTCCATCTCAGTAGCTCCTCATCTTCTGTTTTTTAAAGTATCTTACCAGACAAAGGGGTGGGATTTACAAGCAGGGTAGGTACGGTTTTCCTGATCTGAAACACACACACACACACCGCCCCAGGAGGCACTATTAGACCAATTACACTCAATAGTACATCTGTGTTCTCCCCCTGGAGCAGATGGCTCATACTGGCGGCCAGTGCAAACCAGCAATGACTTTGAAAAACCCTTCCCTTCTGAGTGCAGTCCCAGTCCAAACTGGCCAACATTCATTGGTGACAACGTTGGGAGCTCCTGCCACAGAATGCCCAGGGTTTCACCTGGACAGGGCCTGAGGCTTTCTAGAAAACCAGTTCCTCCCCCAACTTTGTCTATTGTACCCTCGCACTCATGACTGGACCTTTCTCAGTGGTTTTCCACCTGTGGGTCACGCAAGAAGGATGGGGGGTGAGGAGGAACAGCAGCTCTCACACACATGAAGCTGCCTTACGCCGAATCACTGGTGGCCCATTCAAAGTTAGTACTGTCCAATGTTCCCCCTCAGCTCCACAGTGTTGTGAGCAAAAACAGCTAGTGGCATTGAAGTTGTGAGCGAGTCTACATTTGACGATCACAGACGTTAGTTTCTTAGATTGTTTCCACAAAGTAAAAATCTCAGAATGAATTATTTTAATCTATAGTTAAACTATATAACTATATAAACGATAATTTAAACATTATAAGAGGAAACAGAATCGTCAAACTTAATTACAGAAAATATTGTCCTCTATGGGGGTAGACCAGGCCTCCAGAGAACAGGTCTACCCTCCCCTTCCCACTGTATTGGTAGACCTGGCCTCCAGAGAACAGGTCAACTCACCCCAGTCCACAATATTGGTAGTCCTGGCCTCAGACCGTCACCCTGCACTGAGCCTTCGAAAACATACCAGCACTTGGGGGGGACGGGACTCTTGCAGTCTACTTTGGGTTGTTTTAGTGAAATATGACAAATTTACAGGTCAAGTATAACAGAGGTGGAACAATCACTGTCAAGAACCCTGCCTAACCTAACAAACAGGAAGTTGGTTAAATGTTATCAACCTGCCCAAATAACTTATTTACTCAAATATTTATATCTTACTGCGACTCAAGGTATCTTACAAATCATACTGAAAAGCATAATAGGGGTATGCAAAAAAAATATCTATTTTTTCCTACTCCATTATCGCCTATGGGGACCGTTATAGTCAATGGGCTATAATGAAGAATTGATCTCGGGGTATCTGCGTTCTGGGGAGCTGTTTTTTGGGGTAGAGGCACAAAATTTGCAGCATAGCTGCTGGTGCCTCTCTTCAAAAACCCCCGCAAGTTTCAAAAAGATTGGACCAGGGGGTCCAATTCTATGGGCCCCAGAATGAGGTGCTACCATCCGCATCGTTTCCTATGGAAGTTTGGTTGTGAGCAGAGCAAAAATCCTGGGCCAGGCTCTGAAATGTTGTGCACCAGCACCGCCTAGCGCAGCTTAGAAGGAACGGTGGTACTGTCTACTCTGAGTGGCAGTAGATCTCCAAGGTCTCAGGCAGAGGCCTTTCACACACCCTGCTACCGGGTCGTTTTAGCTGGGGAGTGAACCTGGGACCTTCTGCATGCCATATAAAGGATCTGTCACTGAGCCACAGCTCCTTCGGCAAAGGGAGAAGAAAGCAAGGAGCTGCCCCATTGCCTCCTCCTCTGCTCCTTTGCCCTAGCTTAGAGAGGGACAGAGAGGGCCTGCCTACCCACTACTGAGCACAAGGGCAACCGTTCCGCATGCAGGTTCTTTGGTCGGCCTGAGCCCACTTCCCACGCCCATGCCACTGCTGGCTGAGTCCTAGCGGTGGCATCGGTCACCACTCAGCCCAACCTACCTCACAGGGGTGGTGTGCAAAAAAAAAATGAACAGGGAATAAACATGTATGCTGTCATGAGCTTCTTTGGAGGAAGGAGGAGAAATATTTTAGCCAGGCCTTGCTCAAGGCAACCAGCCCATCTTCACTCTGTCTGGCTTTCAGGTGTGAACAGATCCAGGTTCCTGGCACGCAGTGGAAAGGCAACACAACAGGCTCTGTCATGTCCCTCTCCCCGCCCTCCATCTTCCCTGCAAAACCCTGTTCCTTCAACCAACAACTGCTTCGTACTCTAAAACATCAGGTGTACAACCAGGAAGTAAAAAGTGCGCACCTAAAATATTTTTTAAAAATCTGCTTTCACATGCTTGTAAAATGGGAGCTCTAGACCACAGGCTCCTCAGGAAGGCATCGTAGGCTACAAGCCCTGCTCTGCATAGAACTGACAACAAACCTGAGCACGCCCCCGCCCGAACAAGGGACAGCCTCTTCCGCAGGGGGCACAGAACTTTACTCACAGGAGATGACAGGCCCGTGATTCAGAATATTCAGAATTAAGATTGTAGCTCTCGTCCGCTCATTGGCTATCAGGAACTTTACCAGGCCTTTGGCCTCCAGCTGGAAGGGAAAGTAACCTTTTCTACCTTTTCGCCAGTGGCTGCAGCTCCCCTTCCTTGTGTTTATTGTTTCTCTGTTTTGGATCCCGATCTCTGGCTGGATTTTATGGCAAAGTGGTCAGAGCAATTGCTATGGAGCCCCATAAGAATTCAAACTGTATTGGTGGAAAGAAACAAGACTACTGGGACACTACTGTTGTGCTTAATCACGGATGGGCTTGAAAGTACACGCCAGCGTGGAATCGAAAATCCAGGGGGAACCTCTGCTGTGCATAATCGTATCAACACCAAAATATAACTCGCAGCCTTGCAACAGATCCAACTATACATTTAATTAGAAGACACTTTCACACAAGGCTCACACGTAGTGTTGATTTGAGCCACGGTTCAAGAAAGCGTTCTTCTACTTGACACACAGAGGAAGTTTCCTGTTAGAGGACATGTCTCCCTTCAGCAGCTGGGGTTCCTCTCCCTCTCCAACGGGAAGTGCTCAGCCGAAACCCTCAGCAAGACAGCACAGACCTCATCAGCCGCCAACAAAAAGGCATCCAAACAGGGAACCTGCACATGTGGTCCGATGCCAGCCACAGACGACCAGACTTTTGCAGAAACAAGTCTTCCTTTAATAATAGCGAGTAATGTTGGGAAATCGTTGTAGAAGTCTGTTGACTTGTTTTGTGCCGAGGGTTCCTGATCGATCCAGGGACTCCTGAAGGACTTTCGCCTTGTGTTCCGCCTGAAAAAGAGCACACAGATCAGTGTGCGACACTTACGGGAACAGCAGGCTGCATCTCAGGGGCACTTTCCTACAGCACAAGAAATCCCCCCATGAGCTAGGAGTCACGTCTGCAGTCAGGAAAGCCTCTCGCATCGACAGAAGGGTTCCTTGCAGCAGAGGAAAGTGCTGCCATTGGTGGAAGTGACCCCTGGGAACCAGCCCAACACCTCAATGCTGGCAACACTATATCCAATCATAACAGCAGCAGCCACTTTCTAGACATTTAGAAACCAGATCTGTTTTTCGCGTGTTTGCTTCAGACAAGGCACTGCAGGATTCTGCTTTGGGAAGGGGGGGGGGGCGATGCCTGGTATGTTAAGGGGCCTCTCCCCCATCTTCCTACAGACACCAGAAAAGATGCTGCAAGAAATTAAAAACCTTTTAACCCACAAAGCACACAGGACTGCAGCACTACCCAGGAACAGGACTGGGCTGAAAAACCTGCCAGCCATTCGTGGTATGCTCAGGCAAACAGACAAGCACAGGCAGTACAGGCATTCCCTTAAAGGCATATCCTTCCTGAAGTCAACAACACACGGTCACATTTATAACCCACCTTTCTTCCAGAGCGAAGCTCAGAACGGATGATTATAAAAAATGCACCTATAACACCCCAAAGTGTTACTTTTGACTAAGTTGCTTGTCACCAATGTTCCCTCTAAGCTGTGGAGTCTTGTGAGCAAGAATTCTTTTTTGTGAGCTACTGGCATTAAAGTTGTGAGCAAGTGATTTGGCTACTGAATAAATTAGTTTGCTCTGGAGCCCCATCCCTTCCTGAGCTAGGACAAAAATGTGTGAGCCGGGGGCTAAAAAACTGTGAGCTAGTTCACACTAACTCATCTTAGAGGGAACACCGCTTGTCACTAAGCAAAGGAACAGCTGCCACAGAAAACAGAGGTTCTGCCACTGGGGAAACCACGTCGCCTTCCCTAACTGTATTTTAAACAGAGGCCAGTCCAGTTCCCAGCATCTCATCTAAGGCAGCTCCTGGTTTCCGCTCAACTGTCCTGCAGGGCTTTCCTCAGTCTAATTCATGCAGGAGCTTGCAACACCTTAACAACAGGCACATCATTATTCTAGCAAAAGCTTCCAGGGATTCACTTCATCCAATACATGACAGACACGAAATACCATGTCCATTCACTGGATGTTGGCGCCCACGTAGGGTGAGCTCACATGTTCAGCTTGATCGCATAATTCACCAGAGCGCTTTATCCCCTCTCATGTTGCCTACCCCTCACACATTTGTTCACTGGGACAGAGGATCTTCGGAGACCTACACAGGTTATCCTTGGATAACAGCAAGGGTCTGATTCAGTATAAGGCTGTTTCATCTGTTCAGGTGTTCAATGCCCAGGATCTCCGGAGACTTAGCAAAGGGTAAACCCCCTTTCACCTATACAGGTTATCCTTGGATAGCAGCACACAATGCCCAGGCCAAATAAAGGCCAACCCCAGGACAGAAGGAGGAGACTGGATTTATCCCCCCTGCCCTTCACTACCCGAAGGAGGAGTCTCAGAGCGGCTTACAATCTCCTTTCCCTCCCGCTCCCCACAACAGACACCCCCTGTGAGGTAGGTGGGGCTGAGAGAGCTCTCTCGAGGACTGCTCTGAAAGAACTTATGACTGACCCAACGTCACCCAGCAGCTGCATGTGGAGGAGGAGTGGGGAATCAAACCTGGTTCTCCCAGATTAGTCCGCGCTCCTAACCACTACACCAAACAGACAGGGGTGGCAGGAGTCTCGTTTGCGTTATCTGGCGAAACTCCTCTCCTGCAGTGCAGACACGGGATACACCAAGAATCGTAATTACTTCTGCTTTTGATGCGCAGTCAAGGAAGGCCTGGATCTCCCCGCTACAACTTGAGGAGTTGAACTCGTTCTGCTTCCAGCAGGCCATCATCAGAGACATCTCCGTGACGCAGGTGGCCTCTGCCAACAAAGGAAACGGCCGTTACTCGGGAGTATTAGATATCTGTGTCCACTCGACTGCAGGGGTCTCAGAAAGAAGACTCACGGCCAGGTGAACCAGAGAGTGGCCAGGCATCCGTGGCAAATCCTGGTAGCACCACCTCCCCTTGGAACCCAAAGCTTCACGTCCAGTTGTCGGTCTTAATTCTTTGTGCCTGTGCAGAACTGGGTTCCTGAGGAGGAGGACGACAGACATGTTGGCCACCTGCCTCTGCTCAACTATCAACCTGCTTGCCCAAAAGGAGCAGCTTCTCTCACCTAGGGGGGACGCAGCCATCGCAACGCACTCCACAAAGACAAATGCCTTTTCCAGCATCCACCCACTTCATCAGGCCAGGAACAGAATGTCACACGTCAATTTTAAGGGCTGTTCAGTGGGCTGAAACCTGACAAGCCATTGTTTGTGACTGGCCAGTAAACCCAACAAGAACAGATACACAGAACTCTAACGTTCGACAGACTAAAGCAAGATGCAGTTTGCTACTGGATCATTGACACACTACATAATAATAGGCAATTTAGCTCAAACAGAATCAAACTAGTGCTCAGTATATATGGTGTTACATACCAGAGTACATGCCACAGATGAAGATAATTAGTTGAAACAGATGAGACTTTTCTAGAAATCCACTGAGCACTTGTATTGAAATTGTATGTGGACCACTTGATGTATCAACCGGAGTACTGAATGCTTACTTGATACTGTTTGTATTGTCTATTATTTATTTCATGTAGTGTGTCTCCCATATAGTAGCAAACTAAATCTTGCGTTAGCCCTCAGTTTCCTTCATTCCTGTTCTGTTTATTGGGACTAGTCTTTTTGGCCACAATCAAAAGCTGCCATTTAGGGAGCTTCTATGCCAGACGTTGAGCTAACTGTGGTCAGGTGGGATGTCTGAACTGGGAAATCCAAAATGGCTGTGGTGGCACAGTCTCCAAAGGAGAACACCCCAAGAGATTATGGCAATGAATTTTCAAACATTTATTTAAGTGAGGCACTTTTTGTACCCAATCAATATGCTATAATGTGTACAATATTGAAGAGTTCAATGTTTTCAATGTTATAAAGTTTAACTCAGTATCCAAATAGTCTGCTAACCCTACTATAGCCACACGAGAGTGAGCAAACTTTCACCTACTGTCTCCCTCCTCCTTTGGTAGCCCAGGATGTTCCTAGAGATGCTGCTATTAGAGGACAGGGGGCACACACACCCCGAAACAGCAAGTTCGGAGGTCTGGGAATCAGCAGAAACCAATCAATCTCGGACACACAAACATTTGCAAGCGTTCTCCGTGGCATACAATCCATAGTTTGCAGCTCACTTGCTCTCTGTTATTGGGTTTTAAAATATCTTATATGTGTTCCTAACAAAGATAAAATTATTATGTTGCAGATGCTTAAGAACATAAGAACATAAGAACATAAGAGACGCCAATGTTGGATCAGGCCAAAGGCCCATCCAGTCCAACACTCTGTGTCACACAGTGGCCAGAAATACCAGTGCCATCATGGTGTTATACATATTCTAAAAATTGCATTTTTGTGTACTACAGAATATCTCCTGAAGAAGATTCATTTTTTGAAAAGTTGGTAAATAATCCGGAGACGATGTTGTACCTTGGTTTATAAATTCTATTAAGTTGTGTATCATATTGTAATGCTTCAGAGCACAATACATGTACAGCAATTCTTATAAGTCTTATGACTGTTGATTGCGGGTCAGACTATCACGACTGTTGGCTTTATATTTGTTTATCTATTGGGTTTTAAATGTCATAAATATGCCAAACAGTACAATTTCATATCCTAACTTTTAATGTGTTTTTGCAGTAAAAACAGTAAAACAAGTTTAAGCTTGATAAGGAATTCTTCTCAAAGAGGCTCCCCCCAAATAAAAAAGGTGTTCCCCCCAAGTTTCAAAAAAGAAAAGAAAAAGTCTCTCTAGAGCTACCATATCACACTGTGAGCAGGCGCCGTTGATTTTTGGCTCCCAGCTGAAATTTTGTACTTAGGACAGCTAATTTCTGGATGCAAAAGAAAATACATACACATTGTCTATTTTTCAGAAAGCTACTGAACTCTTTCAATTCTGTTTTCTTTAGGGCTTCCCATCTGAGTTAGTGAAGAATCTGAAAGTTCTCTATAGGGAGTGCTGTGGAGGAAAAGTCTATGTAACCTGCAGTGGGGCTAAGAGGTAAGCAAGCAGGCGAGGCACCCAGAACCCCTGAACAATGGAGATTCCTGCAAACGCCGTGTCCCTGTCATCTTGTAACTTTTTTTTTTTGCCAGAAAAAAACCCAGATTCTCAGAAGCCCACATCAAGTTTTTCAGATTTTCTCAGAGTTCAGACAGACGGAAACATAGAAAATGAACAGCCCTGACCGGAACAAAAACACTGCTTTCTTCGTCTGGCTGCCAGAGAGAATATTTACTACATCCAACGCATGGTATCCCGTGTCCCCCCCCCTTTTTTCCTCTTATTTCAATTTTATAAATATTGAGGGAGCCATCAGCATGTTCTGCAATGTTCCAGGCTCTGGAATTTATTCCCCCTGGCTCCGAGCCGCAGATGAAGTCTCCAGGACTCCAGGGCACGATGCGTGCTTCAGTTCTTCCGCCAAACAGTTTTATTCCATCTTTCTTTGCGTGTGTGCGCCCACTCACGCAAGGGTGTGGCACTGTCTCAATGACTGATGCGACAATTCAAACATTGCTATAAAATCTGAGCCAGTTTCAGTCTATCATGTTGTTGTTGTTCAGTCGCACAGCCGAGTCCGACTCTTCGTGACCCCATGGACCAGATCACGCCAGGCCTTCCTGTCTTCCGCCGTCCTCTGGAGTTGGCTCAATTTCATGTTCGTTGCATCTATGACACTGTCTCACCATCTCATCCTTTGCCGTCCCCGTCTTCTTTGACTTTCAATCATACACCTTATCATACACACACATATATCAGCTGAATGCGCCATATAATGCATTCCATTCAATTCTATCACGAGCCTTCCTCAAAAGTAATGAACTTTGTATGGGAAACAGACAATTGATAGAGATTAGCTGTTTGGATGGCTAGGGAGAACAGAGAGGAACGAATTCCAGCATACCCTCTTACTCCCAAACTATTAATTGTTGTGCTTACAGAGTTCTGCATACAAGAAGAAGAGTTGGTTTTTAATACCCCACTTTTCTCTACCCAAAGGAGTCTCAAAGTGGCTTACAATCACCTTCCCCTCCTCTTCCCACAAGAGACGTCCTGTGAGGTAGGTGGGGCTGAGTTCAGAGAGAACTGTGACAGACCCAAGGTCACCCAGCTGGCTTCACATAGAGGAGGAATCAAACCTGGTTCTCCAGATTAGAGTCTGCTGCTCTTAACTGCTACACCACACAGGCTCTCAGCTCTTGTGCCTGGACCATGTGTGCCTGGACTGACCATCTCCTCCGGTACTGTCCACCCAAACCTTGCTCCCTGTGCCCCAGTTGATAGGCAGGTGGCAACCAAAGGCAGAGCATTTTCTCTGGGGGCACCTCACCTATGGAAAGCCTTCCCCCCCCCTTCAGGCTTACCGGATGCCTACCATACTGTCTAAGAGGCTCCGGGTCAAAGTATTTCTTTATATATCCAGGCTTTTGTCTAAAGGTTTTATCTTTTTAGTTCTTTTATAGTCCAATCCTGGTCTAAAGTCTGTTTTAAGGAGATTTTTAAACACTGCTCAGGGGCTGTTCTGTTTTCAGTAGTTTCGTTTTTACATCGATCATTTCTGTTCTTATGATTTTGTGCTTTCTTTTTTTATAAACCTGCAAGCTACAAGCAGTATGCTGAAGAGGCAGCACAGAAGTTTCCTAAATAGAGACCACATGCGCAGAATGTCCATTTCGAATTCCAGAGACAGCTCCCGGCTGCATCAAAGCTGTGTGTCACCACTGAATCATTTCTGTACGTGGCAAGACCCCAAATTCACTACCTTGCCACAGTGACGGTCCCACACCCAGGGCTATTTTTGGGCAGGAACGCACAGGAACGGAGTTCCGGCTGACTCCCAAGTTGGCCATGCCCAGCAGGAACTCATTAGCATAATAGGCCACACCCAACAGCAGAAACTCACTAGGACTGGCTACATTAGGGGTGTGCGGCCTAACATGCAAAGGAGTTCCTGCTCCAAAAAAAGGCCCTGGGTTTCGACAACAAACAAGGTAAACAGAATAACAAGCAAAAGGTGGGTGTGGCTGGATGACCACACTTCTGGTAACATGGGGGTGCGGCCTAATGTGCTAATAAGCTGTGCTGTCAGGGGTGTGGCTTAATAGGCTAATGAGTTTCTGATATTGGGTGTGGCCAATTATGCTAATGATTTCCTGCTGGGCTTTTTCTACAAAAGAAGCCCTGCCCACACCTATTCATATTAACAAATGAAAAAAGGATCCACAGTCAAAGAAAGCACTGTGGGAGACCTTGTGGTAAGTGTACCGTGCAAATGGCTCCCTAAGACAGAAGTAGTACAAACTGACTTCCTGGGAAGAAATAGCTTCACACCTGGTATTTGCATATCGTGTGAGAACCTAGCCAAACAAGCAGGTGTCTATGTGCACTGTATGGAAAACACAAAAATTATTTCACCAAGGTTCATAACCAGGGAGTGTAGGACAACAGCTCTCGACAGAAGCACAAACAAGATGAAGTCCACATAAAATTAAAACACTGCACGGCAACAAAAACCTTGGGAAGGGATTAGACGTACCACAGTAAAATAAGATTTGGGTGTCCGCTGGGTCTTCCTAAGAAGGCTCTGCTATTGGCTCACAGTACAATCCTGTTCAGATGGATTAAGAAGCTAACCTCGTGGAGTTCAGTGGGACTTAACTTGCAAACAGCAGTTTATAGGATTGCAGCCCGAATCCTCAACGTCTGACATATGACAGTGGCCAGTATACAGGCAACAGTTCCACAACAGCCATCACTCAGTGGATCGAATACTACAGAGTAACAGGCAGCCTGGCTGCATAAGCAGGTTTAGAATAAAACGCCCTCTAAAGGAATAATATTTCCACTTAGCTTCTAACTTTTCATTTCAGCGGAGAGGCTTAACCACAGGAATCTACGATCGGAAAAAGCTTCCACAAGACAGTGCAGATTATTTATCTACTTCCTTCATACCCTGCCTTTCTCCCCAACGGAGTCCCAAAGTGACCCTGCATCATTCTCCAGCCCTCCGTTTTACCCTCACAACAACCCTGTGGGGTAGGTTAGTGTGCGACTGGCCACGGGCCAGCACCAAGGCTGCACGGCTAGATGGGAATTTGAAGTTGGGTCTCCCAGATCTTAGCCCCACACTCGAAATCTCTACCCGACACTGGCCATCACCGAAAGCAGAGATTTATTTAAGACCCAAACTAGAGATCTGTGCCGAGTTAGCATGCCCTTTTTTTTGTCCAGGAAATGTTTGCTCCTACACTTCAGAAAGGATATTTAAAACAGTTGCTTAAATGTTACGGCCCTACGTTACAACGCTGGTGCACGGCCTTCTTGCTTCGGACCATATATACGAACTACCGCCATCTGTATCTGTTAACATATATGTAAAACGTTGGTTTTGAGAATTTTGACAATTTTAATGTATTTATGGTTTTATCAATCTTATCGTGTACGCCGCCTTGAGCCACTTTGCCCTGGCTAGGCAGGATACAAATATAAAGTAATAAATAAACAATAATATAAATTAAATCTCTCTTCCCTCTCACGATTGGAAGGTCAACTTCACAAGATCCATCCTAATCAAAAAGGCTTACGTTGCTTTCACACAACAATGGTTTATTTCAGCCCTGTGTAGTGGTGCTCTGCCAAGCACATCCCACTACTTTTCTCAGTTATTCATTACTTATTTACTGTAAGTATAGGAGCTGCGGTGGCTCAAGTGGTTAAGACACTGAACTGCAGGCTGTGGAAGGTCGGTAGCTCAGCAGTTCGAGACCCAGGTGCCGCATGATGGAGTGAGCTCCCATCTCTAGTTCCAGCTCCTGCCAACCTAGCAGTTCGAAAGCAAGAAATTGCAAGTAGATAAATAGGGACCACTTTGGTGGGAAGGTAACAGCGTTCCGTGCGCCTTGGTGTTGAGTCATGCCGACCACATGACCATGGAAACGTCTTCGGACAGCGCTGGCTCTTTGGCTTGGAAACAGAGATGAGCACCGCAGCCCTAGTGTCAGACTCGACTGGCTTTCGAGCAAGGGAAACCTTTACCTTACTGTAAGTATAGTGTAAGTATAGCCCACCTTTACCATGGAGACTCAAAGCAGAATGATCACACACATCGTAAATCAATGAGACCTGTTTCATGCCGAGATCTACTTCTAAGCAGACCTTAGTACCGTTCCCTTACTTTAGTGTAAGTTCTCGTTCGCCAGATCCCACTTCACTAGCTAGATCCCACCTTTATACCCAGCAGGGCTTTTTTTGTAGAAAAAGCCCAGCAGGAACTCATTAGCATAGTAGGCCACACCCAACAGCAGAAATGCATTAGCATATTAGCCCACACCCCTTGGACAGGCTGGGGAAGGCCCAATCCTTCCAGCCCCCCCCCAGCCTGCCCACTTCAGAGTCGCCTGCATAGTAGGCCACACCCAACAGCAGAAATGCATTAGCATATTAGCCCACACCCCTTGGAGGGGGGGGGGGGGTTGCTTTACAGGCCTTCCCTCTGTAGCCACACACGCACAGGTTTTGGCTGAAGTGGGCGTGGCCAATTCTGAAGCCAGCCGGAACTCCGTTCCTGTGCGTTCCTGCCCAAAAATAGCCCTGATACCCAGCATATAAATGCATATGGGTACCAGATCAGTAAACAGGGGAGGCAAAAAACCCATGAAATGCTGCCTCTTAAGATTTCATGGACAGTTCTGACTCCCCCCCACCCCGGTGTGTTTAATCTGTTGATTAGTACAATGGAGAAGAAAAGAAGAAAGGAAGCCATTTGGGGTCCCTACTGAGGAGAAAGAAGGGGTATCAGTGAAGTAAATAAATAATTTTTAAAACAAAACTATGATTTCCATAGAAGATTGCAGGAATGGAGAGAGAGAGACAGACAGATGAACCTGTTACAGCAAAAAGACAAAAAAGGAGTCTTGTGACCAATGTTCCCTCTAAGCTGTGGAGTCTTATGAGCAAAAGTTCTACTTTGTGAGCTCCTGGCATTAACGGTGTGAGCAAGCAATTTGGCTACTGCATAAATTCGTTTGCTCTGGAGCCCCATCCTTCCTGAGCTAAGACAAAAATGTGTGAGCCGGAGGCTAAAAAAGTGTGAGCTAGCTCACACTAACTCAGCTTAGAGGGAACACTGCTTGTGGCACCTATAAGATTTCATTCAAGGGAAAGGTTTCATGCCCTAGAGTCCCTGTCATCAGATGCACGTTGTGGCCCTTCACTAGGCAGACATTTATTTTGGCTGCCTTTAACAAAAAGTTTTATTTTATTTTATTTATTTTTAGATGTATATGCTTTTGGATTTGTGTTACAGAGTAACACAGCTGAATATCGCCCCCCCACTCCAAATGAGGTTATGTGGGGGAAAAGCAAATCTATGAACAGCAAGGTGAAAGGGCCGTGAAATACACCAAAGCACTAAATAAGGGCAGGGACCATTGGCGAGAGGAGGTACAAGCAAGATCTCACGGAGTGGGCCTTGCAAAGAGTCCTTACACAGGGCCTTTGAACCCGCCAGGGGAGAAAAATACAGAGCTTCATGTGCCTCCCTGTTATTCCACATTTTCATGTTAATTCAGACAAGGATCCGGGAGAGCCTGGTTTCAATTCTCATTCTGCTACAGAAGCTTGGTCTCTCAACCTAACCTACATCACAGGGTGGTGGGGAGAACAAGGTAAGCTGCTTGGGATCCCAACTGGGGAGACAAGCGGAGAATAAAGCCAGTTTGGTGTATTGGTTAAGAGCAGTGGACTCTAATCTGGGAGAACCAGGTTGGATTCCCCACTTCCCCACATGGAGCCAACTGGGTGACGTTGGGCAAGTCACAGTTCTCTCAGAGCTCTGTCAGCCCCACCTACCTCACAGGATGCCTGTTGTGAGGAGAGGAAGGGAAAGGAGTTAGTAAGCTGCTCGGAGACTCTGAGTGCTGGGCGAGATATAATTCCAACTCTTTTTCTTCTAAATGTAGTAAAATTTATTTATCCAGTCAGATTTCTACCCCGCCCTCCCAGCCGAGGCGGCTTAGGGTGGCTTACATAAAACATACATTTAAAATTTAGAAAATCACACTCGGCTACTGGTCTTGATTCAAGGCACTGCCTACCACATGCAACCACATTCATGGCCTAGGTCCACCATAGCTGTGCGACCGCTCCTCTCACTATGGTCCGCCACTGAGAGCTTTGCTCATCTGAGCAGGGCCTTCTGCTGTTTGCCAGCCTTCGATCGGGCACAATCAACAACGGCCCATAGGCGCGCGCACGGGATGGCCTGCCGGAGGAAGCCAGGGATGCCCCCCACGCTGACTTCCTGAAAGCTATTCGAAACGGGACTGTTCAAAAGGGCATCTGGACACAGCCGAGAGAGCTCATGAAATGGCTGAGAAGGAAGAAGAAGAAAAAGAGATTGGATTCATACCCCACCCTTCACTACCCGAAGGTGTCTGAGAGCGGCTCACAAACTACTTTCCCTTCCCCTCCCCACAACAGACAGACCCCCTGTGGGGTCGGTGGGGCTGAGAGAGCTCTGACAGAAACTGCTCTCTTTCAAGAACAGCTCTTATCAGAACTATGGCTTGCTCAAGGTCACCCAGCCAGGTGCAAGTGGAGGAGGAGTGGGGAATAAAACCCGGCTCTCCCAGATTAGAGTCCGTGCACTTAACCACTAAGAAGAAGAAGAGATTGGATTTATATCCCACCCTTCACTACTCAAAGGTGTCTCAGAGGGGCTTACAGACTCCTTTCCCTTCCCCTCCCCCACAACAGACACCCTGTGAGGTCGGTGGGGCCGAGAGCTCTTGACAGAAACTGCTCTCTTTCAAGGACAGCTCTTATCAGAACTATGGCTTGCCCAATGTCATCCAGCAGCTGCATGTGGAAGAGTGGGGAAGTTCTCCCAGTCCGAGCCAGTTTGGTGTAATGGTTAAGAGCGCGGACTCTAATCTGGGAGAACCAGGTTTGATTCCCCCACTCCTCCTCCACTTGCACCTGACTGGATGACCTTGGGCAAGCCGTAGTTCCGATAAGAGCTGTTCTTGAAAAAAGAGCCGTTCCTGTCAGAGCTCTCTCAGCTCTGCCTACCTCACAGGGTGTCTGTCTGTTGTGGGGAGGGGAAGGGAAAGGAGTCTGTAAGCCGCTCTGAGACTCCCTTGGGTAGTGAAGGGCCATGGGGTATAAATCCAATCTCCTCTTCTTCTTCTTAGTGGTTAAGTGCGCAGACTCTAATTTGGGAGAACCAGGTTCGATTCCCCACTCCTCCTCCACTTGCAC
>NW_015170382.1:120716-121044 GCF_001447785.1 Gekko japonicus | reverse complement strand
AAACGCTGTTCGTACGCGGCGCTGTTCCGCTTTGGGTAGTGAAGGGCCATGGGGGATAAATCCAATCTCTTCTTCGTCTTCTACCTCACAGGGGGTGTCTGTTGTGGGGAGGGGAAGGGAGAGGAGTTTGTAGGCCGCTCTGAGACTCCTTTGGGTAGTGAAGGGCGGGGTATAAATCCAATCTCCTCTTCTTCTTCTACCTCACAGGGGGTGTCTGTTGTGGAGAAGGAAAGGGAAAGGAGTCTGTGAGCCGCTCTGAGACTCCTTTGGGTAGTGAAGGGCGGGGTATAAATCCAATCTATTCTTCTTCTTTTACCTCACAGGGTGG
>NW_015170382.1:120190-120660 GCF_001447785.1 Gekko japonicus | reverse complement strand
AAACGCTGTTCGTACGCGGCGCTGTTCCGCTTTGGGTAGTGAAGGGCCATGGGGGATAAATCCAATCTCTTCTTCGTCTTCTACCTCACAGGGGGTGTCTGTTGTGGGGAGGGGAAGGGAGAGGAGTTTGTGAGCCGCTCTGAGACTCCTTTGGGTAGTGAAGGGCCATGGGGGATAAATCCAATCTCTTCTTCGTCTTCTACCTCACAGGGTGTGTCTGTTGTGGGGAGGGGAAGGGAGAGGAGTCTGTCAGCCGCTCTGAGACACCTTCGGGTAGTGAAGGGCCATGGGGTATAAATCCAATCTCTGCTCCTCCTCTTCTTCACCACTACACCCCAACTGGCTCTCTGGCGAAGGGGCATGGGCTCCGGGCTGCCCGGGCTGCCCTCCCAGCACGCTCCTCCTGGGCAAGTGTGCGTGGAGGGCTGGGCTTTGTCGGCATCCTCTCCCACCGTCCGCTCCACACACCG
>NW_015170382.1:108249-119794 GCF_001447785.1 Gekko japonicus | reverse complement strand
CGGGGGGGCTCTCCCAGGTCCTTCGCCCCCACCTCACCTCCCAGGCTCCTGCGCCGGTTGGAGACGCGGTCGGCCAGCACCAAGGGCCGGGGGGGCCTCAACGGCGGCGGCTTGCCCCCCCGCTTCTTGTGCTGAGCCAGGCGGACCACCCAGGCGGGGTAGGTGGGCACGCTCGACGCCATGAGGGCGCGGTTTGCGACACTGAGTGGCGAAGGCCGCCAAGCAACCGCAGCCCCTCAGCCAGGCGAGGCGCGCGCAGGCCCGGCTCGGCTCCCGCACACCACTGCGCGTGCGCAAGCGCCTCCGGTGGTGGGAGGGGGGTCTTCTTTAGTTTCTGCGCATGTGTGCGCAGGACTCTTTCTGTGGAAGTAACTCCTGACAGGCCTCTAATGTAGCCAATCCTCCTGGAGTTTACAGTAGCCCCTGCAAGAAGAGCTCTGTAAGCTCTTGGAGGATTGGCTACATTAGGGGGGTGCCGCCTGATATGCAAAGCAGTTCCTATTACAAAAAGAGCCCTTAGCCTAGACTCAAGTAAGAGTTTCAAGCCGTCAGGCATAAAATGTAAGTTGTTTTTTTTTTTGGGGGGGGGGGGCTCAGTCCCCAAAATAACCTTTGTGCAGTATCAGAAATCGAGCCGTGCAAAAATTAGCTGATATAATACAAAGCGTGTAGCGACAATGGGAAAAGGAAAGTGAGGAGTCCGGGCTCTTCTCTCCACCAGGGGCAAAGGACATGAGGACCCTTCCCCTGACAAGCTGCCACTGTTATGGTAAGGGCGGTGATCCACACCACAAGGAAAAGGCACAGGTGTGTCTCCGTGTGCCCAGTGCTGTGAACAAAGGTTATTTTCACATACCAGTTCTCTAGTTCTTCCTTTAAGGAGCCCCAAGAGGATGCAAGAACCTGAACAAAGAAGTTCATGACTGCACACAGTGAGCACCTTAAAGTCTAAAAATGTACTATGGTATATAACCTTTTGTGACAAAATAATGACCAATTTCGGGAAAATACTAACTTCTAAGCATAAGGAAACAACACAGATTACAAATTCAGGTCGACAGACAGCTGTGTTAGTCTGAAGCGGCAGAACAAAGTTTGAGTCCAGTGGCACCTTTTAAGACCAACAAAGTTTTATTCAAAGTGTAAGCTTTCCTGTGCAAAGCACACTTCTTCAGACAAATGGAATAAAATTCTACTTGCAGGAAAAAAAGAGGGTGGGGGGGCAGCTGTTAGGGGAGGGGCCCCTCAGAGCCAAGATGCCTCTGCAGAGTTGAAATTGACAGATGCCAAAAGACAAGAGCAGCCATTGGAAATGAGAGAAGAAACCTCGGTCTCAATTCAGTCTAGGAGTTTGCATCGTCTTGAGCTTCGGGATCGGTTGCGATTCAGCAGTCTCTCTAATCTCCCTTTGAAATTCCTTTGTCAGAGAACTGCTAGTCTTAGGTCAGCAACTGAAAGCTTAAAATGTTCCTTCACTGGTTTTTGAATGTTTATTTTATTTCACTTATACCCCGCCCTCCCCGCAAGCGGGCTCATGTTGTGAACATAAGAACATAAGAACCACTGGACAGAAGTCCTGCCAGCCTAGCAGTTCATAAGAACATAAGAACATAAGAACATAAGAGACGCCAATGTTGGATCAGGCCAAAGGCCCATCCAGTCCAACACTCTGTGTAACACAGTGGCCAAAAATACCAGTGCCATCAGGAGCAAGAAACTGCAAGTAGATAAATAGGTACCACTTTGGTGGGAAGGTAACAGCATTCTGTGTGCCTTCGTGTTTAGTCATGTCAGCCACATGACCACAGAGAAGTCTTTGGACAATGCTGGCTCTTCGGCTTGGAAACGGAGATGAGCACTGCCCCCTAGTCGGATTCGACTAGCTTTCGAGCAAGGGAAACCTTTAACTTTTTATGTGTTTTTGTGAGTCACTGCTCACTTCTTCAGACTTATTTCCATTTATTCTTTGCATCCCCCAGGACTAAATCCTCCTGTACTAAATTGAGACTTAGGTTTCCTGTCTCATTACCAATGCTGATATCTCCATGCCTCTGCATATCACACCAATGCTGATACCTCCACCCATCTGCATATAACACCTAATCCAATCATGCCTGCTATTGCCATCTGGCACCTGAAATCATATTTATAAAGTTTGTATCTCCAGTTCCTTGTGTTACATTTTATGGTGCATGTGGCCTCGCCCGACAAAGTGACATTTACCGTATGTCAGATCTGGCCCTCGTAACAAATGAGATGGTTAGACAGTGTCATAGATGCAACGAACATGAAGTTGAACAAACTTCAGAGGACGGCGGAAGACCGGAGGGCCTGGCGGGATCTGGTCCATGGGGTCGCGAAGAGTCGGACTCGACTGTGCGACTGAACAACAACAACAATGTTATAAAAATACCAATAGACTTAGCCAATCTTTCTCGAATACATTATTCGGAAATGCATGAAGAAATCATAAAGAAAATAGAAAATTGGGATACAACTTTTCTTTAATAGATAAATCGCATTAGCATTTTAAGATCTTATATTTTACCCAAATATATATATACCTTTTCCGAACAATACCTATCACCATACCAGATCGGCAACTGAAGAAATGGCAGAATGACATAAATACATTTTTATGGAATTATAAAGTCCACCGTATTAAATTCAGCACCATACACAGATCAACGAGAAAAGGTGGCTTAGCAGTGCTTGATCTAGCTATCTACTACAAAGCAACACTCTTGGCGACGCTGGTTAGACAATATCAAGAAGATGAAACCTTAGACTGGAAGTGGATTGAAGTAACTACATCAAAAGGATATAATTTGCAGGAATTGCTTTGGAAAAACAATTTTCAAGTGGTGTTTCCAATAGTTCCTACCCCACTTTTAAGAGCGACACTCAAAATATGGTATCGTCACAGAAACATTATAGCTATACCTTTTAAAAAGCTAAGTACGTTTGTAGGACAGTCATGGTTCCTTCCAGCGAAGCATATGGACTCATTTATTACTTGGAAATCTGCTGGAATAACACAAATTATTGATCTATTACATAAGGATCAAGTTCTATCTAAAAATGATCTGGAAAGTTCAACATTTTATTGAATCCACAGGCTATAACTCTTCAATACATAAACCATTTAGTGATTTTGAAACTATTCTCTTCAAATATTCCAAAAAACAAGGTCTTATTTCAAAAATATACTCAATTTTATTAAATCATCAATCAGTCCGAGCTACCAAACTGCCTGGTCCTCTGACTTGCAACAGCACCTAACTGAAGAACAATGGAATACAATATGGCGTACTCAGACTACAATGTCCAAATCCATGAATGTTTTAGAAGCTAATATGAAAGTCCTTCTAAGGTGGTATTTGACACCCGCTAAAATAGTGCATTTAGTACCCAACACCTCGCCATTGTGCTGGAAACGCTGTGGAGAGAAGGCAACATATTTCCATACTTGGTGGTCCTTCAAGTACATACAACAATATTGGTCCCAAATCATTCAACAAAATAGAACTTTAACTGGTTACAACTTACCTTTATCCCCTGCGCTAATACTTCTACCTGCAAAGAGAAAAAAATTAATTAACATATTAATTACTGTGGCAAAGATAACTATAGCTAAAAATTGGAAATATAAGAATCCTCCAAACACTAAGCAGTGGCTCCATACAGTATGGGAGTTATACATGTTAGAGAATCTTATCAGTTTATGATTCCAATAACACAAATGAATGTGAATTCTATAATCCTTTGAATATATGGTACCCCATCCTGGAAAAGGTAACAATAGACAAATTTGGTTGGGAGACAATCAAAGATGCTGAATATAAGATTATGTTATATAGCTGATAGTTAAATTATGTTATGAAGGGTTAAAAGTTGTAAAAATGTTATAAAAACTCAGTCTTTTTGCCTTTTATCAAAGCTCTGTCTGTACTATAAAGACATCTAAATACCTTTAAGACAAGTAACATATCCATTAGATATGTGATATTATTGACTCGAGAGTAGAGTATTGAAAATTTGATTTGAATGCACTGTATGGGATTGTACTGTAATTGTCTGACGTATTTCTCGTTTCTTTCCTTTTATCTGGAATTGTTTATAAAAATCAATAAAAATTAATTAAAAATAGATTATTAGATAACCACATTTAATGAACTTGAATTGAACATTGAGTTTAAAGCTAACTTTTTAAGCAGTATGTATGACCACCATCTCTTGAGTTTTTAGTTGGTTTTCTTTACTTTCTCCTATAGTTTGTAGACCCCCTCCCAAATTTCGTTGTAGTTTATAGAAAATGCAATAAAAAATCCCCTACGGGGAACATAAAACAAATACCCAGAAACCTATTTTGTTCTTTTATAGATTAAATCATTATTTGTTTAAACTTATCCCAGCAATCAGAACAGTCCTTCCTCAGGGCCACATAGTCCTCTGAAGCGCCCAGACACTGAGTCCTTCTACTAAAAGAGAGAGATTTGGAATTCTTAATTCCTGGTGGCAGCAGAAATCTACTAAGTTCAAGTACACAGAGTGCGGTTTAAAATAAGCGAGGATGCCACAAGGTCCTTTGCTTACAAGTAAATCTATTGGTAGTACGTTCTCTACGGTTGGGTAACACAGGCTCCTATCACATGGGCCAGAAAATGGGGGGGGGAGCATGGCTGTTTGCCCCAGAGCTAAATAACGCGCGGCTGCGCGATCAGAGGTCCCCTCGAGGTCCCATGGTTAGGGGGGAGGTGCCGATCACACTACAATCCTGCGGAGCGGCAAAGAAGCGGCGCAGTGTGGCTTACAGGGCTGTGTTTTTCTTTTGAAACTGAAGTGTGCACATGCGCCGTTGGGTGCTTGTGCGCATTCCGTGGAGACTTGGAAAAAAACCCCTTTTTGCGAGGGGACATGGGCCGGCGCCAGATGCCACCGGAAACGCGATCAGACGCCCGCCCTTGCCCCGCGGTTTCCGGAAACTAGTACCTCAGAGATACTAGTTTTTAACTCCACATCTTCGGCGGGAAGCCTCGGGTTCGCCATGGGAGCTCTACACTTCCCAGATGTTGCGGTGTGATCGCGCCCGGAAAATCCGCCTATCATCCATCTCAGTAGCCTGGCTAATGCTCCGTGTGACCGCAGCCACAGTTGTTATTTTGTGCAGGCTGGATGGATAGACAGGGTAAGATGGCAGCAGCAGAGCTACTTGATATTTCATCAATTGGCCAGGAGACTGACCTTACACTTGGTGTGACCCTTTCAGAGGTGCAGACCATTGCAAGAAAAAAGCCAGCAAGGAGGAAGGGTCAGGTACTGGGTCAGCCCGGGGCTCCATAGCTGAGTGGTAGACAGGGTGGAAAGAAAAAGCAGGCAAGGAGAGCTGTGGGAGAGGACATCAATGAACAGCCGGCTGTATTGGGCACTTGCTGGCTGGAACTTGCACTTCGGCAGGAGCTGGAATGCAGCAGCCCATAGACATGCAAGACATGTTTATGGCCTTCATGCAGCAGATGGATTTATTGCTCCAAGACCACAGTGAGAACTGGGAGAAGCAAAAGTTCCCTGTCTTCCAAACAGGACAGGACGTCATGTCATATTTCAACCTTTTCAAAGACAGGTGCCAGGACTATGTTATTCTAGAAGAGGACGACCTAAGAATCCTGCATGCACACTTGTGTGGTGAGTTGTCTGATCTTTTGGGAGAATTGCCAGCTGGGACTAGAGACTACAGAAATTGCAAAAGACTGGCTATACAGAGATTTGGCTTGTCAGAAGATCAGTTGAGAATAAAGTTTAGAAAAACTTGTCCCAAGCCTAAAGAGTTTTCTGCAGCCTTCATGGGCATGGATGTGTGGGTTGAAGCAGCGCAGGCCTCATATGCAGCTACAGGGCATAATGGCCAGAGAACACTTTTTCCAAGCATCGCCTCCAGATATTGCGGCACTAGTTGAAACTAGAAATCCTGCTTCCCTTACGAAAATGGCTTTTTTTGCTGATCAAATCTCAGCCCAGAACTGTAATAACAGCAAGGGCTATACATTTTCTAAACCTGTGGCATAGAGAAGGGGGAGTCCAAAGCTGAGAAGGCAGGAATTTGCGAAGCCGGGGGAAGGCAATACCCCACTCTTAGTGAACAGAATAAGCCTATGGCAACGTCAACTCCTATTCTTGAGTGTTATTTTTTTCCATGAAAATGATTGTAATAAATATCTGCAGAGAGAGAGAAATAAAGGCTTGACAGAGATGCAGTACCTTTCTGAGGATTAGCCCAGGACAGAGGTCTCAGAAGGACAGCCTGAATGTATCAGGACAGCGTATCAGGATGCTGAAGTTCCCTTAGTGGCTGTGGTAAAGGGAGGAAAGCGGCCGCTTCCTTCTTGGACTTGTCCAGATCAGGTCCAGAAGTGGAAAGAAGAAAGAACTGTCCCATTAAAGATGCAGCAAGATGTTAATTCTAATGCTGGGGTGACATCTAGCGGCCAAATAACAAAAGTAATTTCCATGAGCAAGGTGATTAGTGAACTGCAGAAAAAAGAAATACCTGGAAGACCTTAGAAAGGACTCTGTTGTTAAGGATAGGGGTGTGTATTCGGTATCAACGGAACCGAATAAATACCCAAAAAATACCTTATCAGTATTTTTCGGGTATTTATTAAGCCAAATACAGATCAGAGCTCTGTATTCGGCCACCAATATGGATTTTTTCCCGGCTCTTATTCAGGCGAGCCAGTCTCAGCCAATGTGGTGCAGAGCTGATCCTGTTTTGCAGCTCTGAGCGGCAAGAGAGGATCAGCTGGGGATGGCTGGTTTAAACCAAGCTGCAAGAGGAACCATCCCAGCTGACCCTCCCTTGCCTGCAGACTCAGCGGGGGCTCTGCTGGGCAGCCTGGTTCAAACAGGACTGCCCAACAGAGCCTGCAAAGGAGCCGATCCCGTGGGGAGAACTTTCCCCAAGGCTAGCAGAAAGGAAAGGGTGGGGGGGGGAGGAGAGACCTGAGAAACCAAGCTGCAAAAAGCGATAAAGCCAGTAAAATAACACATGGCACAATAAACAGTAACAGAAAGCACCTTGCTTCATGTCAGGTGAATAAAAGCACCAGTGCCTAAGTAATGTTGTCTAAGCAGTATGGCACTGGGAAGGGGCCATGAACATGGGAGGTCAGAATGGCTGAACGTCCGCTGCCTCGACCGCTGCCCCGTGGAACTGTAATAAGTCCCACAGGGCCCTAATCTCGGGTGGGAGCATGTGCTACCAGGTTGGGGCGAGGGCGGAAAAAGCCCTCGGCCTGGTTGAGGCTAAGCGGACGTCCCTCAGGCCGGGGATCACCAGGAGGTGCTGATTGGAAAAGCATAAAGCTCTCCGGGGCTCATACGGGGAGAGGCAGTCCCTCAGATATGATGGTCCCAGGCCGCATAGGGTTTTAAAGGTCAAAACCATAACCTCCAACTGGATCCAGTATTCAATCGGCAGCCAGTGCAGTTGATGTGACACCGGCTGAATGCGTGCCTACGAAGGCATCGCTGTCAGTGAGTGTGCCGCCGCATTCTGCACTAACTTCAGTTTCCAGATCAGGCCCAAGGGTAGCCCCATGTAAAGCAAGTTACAGTAATTCAGCCTGGAAGTGACCATTACATGGATCACTGTAGCTAAATCCTGAGGGGTAAGATAGGGAACCAGCTGCCCGACCAGCCGAAGTTGATAAGAGGTCAATCTGGCAGCCGAAGGGGCCCAGGCCTCCATAGTAAGCGAGGGATCCAGCATCACCCCAAGACTCATTACCTACAGTGCTGGCACCAATGGTGCCCCACCAAAGACTGGGAGTCTGATTCCCAACCCCAGTCCCCCATGACTCAGGTACAGGACCTCCGTCTTTGTTGGATTCAACTTCAACCGGCTGTGCTGCCACCATCCAGCCATGGCAATGGTCCGAGGCCAAGTCTACCAATATAGTGGACTGGGGTGGGTAGACCTGTTCTCCGGAGGCCAGGTCTACCAATATAGTGGACTGGGGTGGGTAGACCTGTTCTCCGGAGGCCAGGTCTACTAATATAGTGGACTGGGGTGGGTAGACCTGTTCTCCGGAGGCCAGGTCTACTAATATAGTGGACTGGGGTGGGTAGACCTGTTCTCTGGAGGCCAGGTCTACCAATATAGTGGACTGGGGTAGGTAGACCTGTTCTCCGGAGGCCAGGTCTACCAATATAGTGGACTGGGGTGGGTAGACCTGTTCTCCAGAGGCCAGGTCTACCAGTATAGTGGACTGGGGTGGGTCCAATATAGTGGACTGGGGTGGGTCGACCTGTTCTCCGGAGGCCAGGTCTACTAATATAGTGGACTGGGGTGGGTAGACCTGTTCTCCGGAGGCCAGGTCTACCAATATAGTGGACTGGGGTGGGTAGACCTGTTCTCCAGAGGCCAGGTCTACCAGTATAGTGGACTGGGGTGGGTCGACCTGTTCTCCGGAGGCCAGGTCTACCAATATAGTGGACTGGGGTGGGTCGACCTGTTCTCCGGAGGCCAGGTCTACTAATATAGTGGACTGGGGTGGGTAGACCTGTTCTCCAGAGGCCAGGTCTACCAGTATAGTGGACTGGGGTGGGTAGACCTGTTCTCCGGAGGCCAGGTCTACCAATATAGTGGACTGGGGTGGGTAGACCTGTTCTCCGGAGGCCAGGTCTACTAATATAGTGGACTGGGGTGGGTAGACCTGTTCTCCGGAGGCCAGGTCTACTAATATAGTGGACTGGGGTGGGTAGACCTGTTCTCTGGAGGCCAGGTCTACCAATATAGTGGACTGGGGTAGGTAGACCTGTTCTCCGGAGGCCAGGTCTACCAATATAGTGGACTGGGGTGGGTAGACCTGTTCTCCAGAGGCCAGGTCTACCAGTATAGTGGACTGGGGTGGGTCCAATATAGTGGACTGGGGTGGGTAGACCTGTTCTCCGGAGGCCAGGTCTACTAATATAGTGGACTGGGGTGGGTAGACCTGTTCTCCGGAGGCCAGGTCTACTAATATAGTGGACTGGGGTAGGTAGACCTGTTCTCCGGAGGCCAGGTCTACCAATATAGTGGACTGGGGTGGGTAGACCTGTTCTCCAGAGGCCAGGTCTACCAGTATAGTGGACTGGGGTGGGTCGACCTGTTCTCCGGAGGCCAGGTCTACCAATATAGTGGACTGGGGTGGGTCGACCTGTTCTCCGGAGGCCAGGTCTACTAATATAGTGGACTGGGGTGGGTAGACCTGTTCTCCGGAGGCCAGGTCTACCAATATAGTGGACTGGGGTGGGTAGACCTGTTCTCCGGAGGCCAGGTCTACTAATATAGTGGACTGGGGTGGGTAGACCTGTTCTCTGGAGGCCAGGTCTACCAATATAGTGGACTGGGGTAGGTAGACCTGTTCTCCGGAGGCCAGGTCTACCAATATAGTGGACTGGGGTGGGTAGACCTGTTCTCCAGAGGCCAGGTCTACCAGTATAGTGGACTGGGGTGGGTCCAATATAGTGGACTGGGGTGGGTCGACCTGTTCTCCGGAGGCCAGGTCTACCAATATAGTGGACTGGGGTGGGTCGACCTGTTCTCTGGAGGCCAGGTCTACCAAAATAGTGGAAAGAGGTGGGTAGAATGGTGGGTAGAATGGTTCTCCAGGGGCCAGGTCTACCAATATAGCGGAAAGAGGAGGGTAGACCTGTTCTCCAGAGGCCAGGTCTACCAATATGGTGGACTGGGGTGGGTAGACCTGTTCTTTGGAGGTCAGGTCTACCAAAATAGTTGGGAGAAATTTGACTTGATTCTGTTTTTGCTTATAATGTTCAAATTATTCTTTAAATAGCTTGTAATTTAAAATAATTTATCTTGGGATTTTGACAAGATGATGAAAGCAAACGTCTAAAAAAAACTAATTCACACAAAAGTCAAATGTAGACTTCCTCACAACTTGAATGCTACCAGCTGTTTTGCTCACAAAGTAGAATTTCTGCTCACAACATCGTGGAGATTAGAGGGAACTCTGCCCTGGCTGTCCTACACCCAATGCCATACCATAGCTAATTAATTATAGCCAGGGGAGGGGGCACCAGACCTTCTCGCCCCGCCGCCCGCTCCTCATGTCTCCTGAGCAAAAATGCTGCTTTGTGAGCTGCTGGCATTCAAGCTGTGAGCAAGCAATTTGGCTACTGCATAAGTTAGTTTGCTCTGGAGCCCCATCCCTCCCTGAGCTGAGACAAAAGTGTGTGAGCCAGAGGCTAACAAACTGTGAGCTGGCTCACACTAACTCGGCTGAGAGGGAACACTGGTCAGGACCAAGGCTCCCTCTGAGCAGTAGTCTCGTGAGCAGAAAGTGTTCTCTATGAGGTACTGGACTTCAAAGTTGTGAGTGAGCGATTGGGCTGCTGCATCAGTTAGTTTGCTCCGGAGCCCCATCCCTCCCTGAGCTGAGACAAAAGTGTGTGAGCCGGAGGCTAACAAACTGTGAGCTGGCTCACACTAACTCGGCTGAGAGGGAACACTGGTCAGGACCCAGGCTCCCTCTGAGCAGTAGAGTCTCGTGAGCAGAAATTGTACTCTATGAGGTTTGTTGTTGTTGTTCAGTCGCACAGTCGAGTCCGACTCTTCGCGACCCCATGGACAATCTCCCGCCAGGCTCTCCTGTCTTCCGCCGTCCTCCGAAGTTGGCTCAATTTCATGTTCGTTGCATCGCTGACACTGTCTAACCATCTCATCCTTTGCCGTCCCCGTCTTCTTTGACCTTCAATCTTTCCCAGCATCAGGGTCTTTTCCAGTGAGTGCTCCCTTCTCATTTGGTGGCCAAAGTATTTGAGCTTCAGTTTCATTATCTGGCCTTCCAGGGAACAGTCAGGGTTGATTTCTTTGAGGATTGACTGATTTGTTCTTCTTGCAGTCCAAGGGACTCTCAAGAGTCTCCTCCAGCACCATAGTTCAAAAGAATCTATTCTTCGGCGCTCGGCCTTCCTTATAGTCCAACTCTCACAGCCATACATGACTACTGGGAATACCATTGCTTTGACCATGCGGACTTTTGTTGGCAGGGTGATGTCTCTACTTTTTATCATGCTGTTTAGGTTCGCCATCGCTTTCCTCCCAAGGAGCAGGCGTCTTTTAATTTCATGGCTGCAGTCACAGTCTGCGGTGATTTGATGACTAGGGAGCCATGTACCTGATGTTATCTGCAGGTCGTCTTGAAGAAACAGGCTCTGAAGAACTGCTCTTCCAAAAGCAGCATCAGTTTTAGCACAGTGCATCACCACCAGGAACTTCTCAAAGGCTGAAGTCAGTGAACCAATAGCAGACCTGCAGAGATATGTCACCAAGTATCTGGAGAAAGTGGCAGAATCAGGAGCCATAATGACCCTTTCACAGTACTAGCTTGCTTGATACGTTCGCATCAAACTTTAAAGCCAGGCATCTTTCCCGGCATTTGAAAGACATGTTTGCACTCACTGGAGAAAACCCTGATGCTGGGAAAGATTGAAGGTCAAAGAAGACGGGGACGGCAAAGGATGAGATGGTTAGACAGTGTCA
>NW_015170382.1:93201-106594 GCF_001447785.1 Gekko japonicus | reverse complement strand
CCCCCCCCCCGGCTCGGCAGGAGCTCGGAGAGCGCCGCCCGCCCGGCCGCCGCGGCAGGGAACGAGGCCCGTCATCTACGCCCGGGCCCACGTGCTCGGCGGTCCTGGAGGGGCCGCTGCAAGTGTCCGTCGGCACCCAGGGGGCCCCCGATGCCTTTGCCCCGAGTCCGACCCCCTGGCTTGTCGGGATCGGGGCTGCCCTTTCAGCCCGGCCGTAGCTCTCCTCCTGCTCGCCGAATCGGGCGCTTTGGGGGGCCTGAACCGCCGGGATCTTTCGCCGCAGGGACCTTCTGCCGTAGGGTAGCCGATTGTGATACAGAATCAATGGGATATACTTATTTCACGATAGGCGCTCAGGAATAAGGAAGTCAATCTGGCTGGTTGAATGCTATTCCATTTGATTATGAGGTGGTACTCGCAGACTGGAAGCCTAGAAATTAGCAAGAAATAATTTCCTTCCCACACGTCTGATTTTATGATACTTTAGAAGATACCACAGACATGAAAAAAAATATAATGAAAACCTTAATACTGCCATTTGGAATTAATCTACATGTACTTTTCCTGATAATTTAGGGATCAACTGCACATGCTTTAAGTGAACTGAGAACACAGAGGGAAGGTGGCAGTTGGGGTGGTGGTGGTGGAAGGAGAGAGTCCAGCCGGGCCCCCTTCTCCCGGGCACCTTCGTTTTCTCCGCCTGAGGGATACCCGACGAAAAGCCCAATGGACACAGTGAGCACAGACAAGGGAGGGGAAGGAGCACTGGGGAACTGGGTGGGTCGATGGCAGGGGCTCATTCCGTAGAAAAAGAGTTGCAGGAGCTCATTGGCAGAACCTATTTGCATAGGCCACACCCCCTCACATCACCGGAAGTGTGTCAGAAGGCAACACCACCCACCCTCTGCTCAGGCTCCACTGGACTCTTTTGGGTTGTTCGCTATTGGGGGGGGGGGGAACATGCAGATCTGTCCTCGCAGAGGAGGGAGAGCTTGTGCCTGAATAAAACCTGATCTTAAAGGTGCCACTGGACTGTTTTGGACTGGGGGGCTGGGGGAGCTCTGCAACGTACCTGGCTGCTTCTTGCTCTGACTGAGGGCTGCTGGGAGCAGGGGGTGGGGCTTCTTGCATGTGCCCACCCCCTGGGCTCTTTACTGCTGGAGCTCTGCTCCTGTGTGCTCCTGCAGGAAATGACCCCTGGGTTGATGTCAGGTAGTGACACTTCTTAACATTTACAGATTTGTGTTTGAGTATTCAAGGCGTCCATTTTCTTAGCAGGCACCGAGGCTGAAAGAGCCCTGCCGACTGAGGACCCTTGGCTTCCTTTATGGAGCCCGTCCAACTCATACCCGTTCATCATCATCTTTTGTTGCCTTCAACTTTTCCTAAAATTATTGTCTTTTCCATTGTCTCTTGTTTTCTCACAATATGGCCAAAGTTATGATAGTCATTTTATTTAGTTATTTAGTCATTTTAGCTTCTAGGAAGAGTTCAATCTTGTTTTGAACTAGAGCCCACTTATTTTTTGGTAGTCCACAGGACGTGTAAAACGCTTCTCCGACACCATATTTCCAAGGGGTCTGCTTTCTTCCTGTCTTCAGTGTCCAACTTTCACACCCATACGTAGTAATGGGAAATCGTAGAGTGTGAATTATCTTGGTCATCGGCAACACGTCCTTACCCTTAAGGATCCTTTCTAGTTCCTTCATGACTGCCCTTCCCCGTCTTAATCGCCTCTTGATCTCTTGGTTGCAAGTCTCCCTTTTGGGTGGTGGTTAAGTCAAGGAATAGTAAATCTTTAATAATTTCGGTTTTATTTCCTGTTATTGCTTGTATCTTACTAAGGCTCCATGAGTTGAGTTCATGATGGTTGTCTAACATTCCTGCCACCTGGTTGTTACAATTTGGTTTTGTAGGTTTCCTTCTCTGCCCCACTTCTAGTGCCCTGTCACATCTGTGGAATAGCTTCCCATTTGTTTGTCATTAAACTCAAAGTCCTATTTAAACTCAAAGGCATGTCATGTTTCGTTGTGATTTTGTTTAATGGGCATGTGCTTAATTTAATTTTGTAAGGGTTTTTTTGTGGGGGGGAATAGCCATGTTTGCTGCTGCCCAAAAAGTTGTGGCACTTTAAAGTGTGGTGTGTTATCTTTAAGAACACTGTCAACTTCTTAATTTGGGGAATACTTAATTGAGATCTAATTTGACAGCAGCCATGTTTGTGTGAATAGTTTTTCTCACCTGTCTGCTAAGGCAACTTGCATGGCCTTCCACATTCTATGAGATAAGGTGTAACTCGCCTGCAGCGTGAGAAGAATCAGTGTGCAGAGTGGGGCAAAGTTTTTATGGATATGGGTCACTTCTTTGAGGGTTTGAAAAGTCCAAAGAGGTTTCTCCCCTAGCATTGTGTCACGGGATCTGATAGAATAAAACTAACGCAAGAACGGTGTGTGTGTGTGATGCAGTTGCATCCTTTGAAACCTTTAGCAAGTTAGATAACATTGAAGAAGGAGAGGGTGAGGCTAGGATCATTAAGAGGCTACGTGAAGTACATTGCAGTATAAAGTGAAAAGGATGAGCGTGTATCTCACACATACACTTGCTCAACTGAAATCATTATCACCAAAGACAAGTATTAACTCAGAAACCTAGATCCTCAAGGAGTGAGCACTGCTTGATATGAGCTGCCTTTCTGCTTGGTCTAAAAAGATATAATAAGGGGTCACGGTGTGCAGATACATGCCAACAAACAAGAAACCACTGTGATAAAATGTGTCATTGTCATTTTATCACAGTGGTTTCTTGTTTGTTGGCATGTTTCTGCTTGGTCTGGCAGTGACTCTCCAGGGTCTCAGGCAGAGGTCTTTCACATCACTTGCTATCTGATCCTTTTCACTGGAGATGGCACCAGGGATTCAACCTGGGACTTTGTACTGATGATTTGCCACAGAGTCATACCTGTCCAATGCGCAGGCATGAGAACACTGTGCTACACGCAGGTATAATTGGGGAGTATCACTGAACCAATCCTGCTGGTGGCTTAATAGAGGTGGAGAAAGCGAAGCGAAGAGGATGCATGCTGAAGAAAGAGCCCACGCAGCGGATGTCGGGCCGTTGCCATTGCAGGAGTGTTCCACACAACAGGATGCCAGCTGTCCATCCCCCATATTAGCTTCATGTGCTTGTCACACGATGCAGAAATTATTATTAATTTTTAAGAAATAAAGCTAACTTGTTTCTTTTCCAAAAAAGGACAGGTTAATGCTCACGTATATTGTAAGGTATTCATTCTGTCTGGACATTACACACACACACACCCTATCATGGTTGGGTGCTGCTTGTCTGCTTTTTGTTTTCTGTTGTCTTGGCACTCGTCTTCGTAAGTTCTCCCTGGTTCAGCCAGCCCTGGATGTTGAGCAATGGCCAAAGCTATGGTTTGTGAGTTCAGACATCCTCCCAAGCCATTAACTGTATAGTGTGATGTCTGAATGGAACCATCGTGTGCCATGCATTTTTATGCTGATCTATCTGTTATGGCAGTTTGCCAGCACTTGAATATTCTTACGGAGTCTCCCATTGTACCTGTAAGTTTGGGCTTCAGATCTTCATATGGAATTCCATTGTGAATAGAGCTGCATTTAGATCAAATTGGATAGCTGTGTTAGTCTGGCTGTAGCAGTAGAAAAGAGCAAGACTCCAGTAGTACCTTAGAGACAGACAAAGTTTGTGGCAGGATATGAACTTTCGTGAGTCACTGCTCACTTCTTCAGATACAGACTCTTGCTTTTTTCTAGAGTTGCATTTGGTTGTTATACAAAACTACTTTTGTATAAACTGGATTTTTAGGAGGTTGAGAAAGCTAATGTGTGGTGGTTCTTTTTTTTATCTATTGGTGCAGAAGATGCCACCTGCAAAACATCCCTTGTGGGGACAAAATCTGACTCTTTATTGGCAACCTTTCATCATCTTGGTGTAAATGAGCCTGCCTGCTTCTAATGTTGTGAGGAGGACGATCACCGAGGAATACAGATTAATATTGGAAATCCATATGCTGCCAACTTTGTAAATGCTTAGTACAACTGAATAGAATAAAGTTTTGAGTCCAGTGGCACTTTTAAGACCAACAAAGTTTTATTCAAGGTATAAACTTTCATGGGCAAGCACACTTCATCAGATACAGTGGAACAGAATCTCCTCAACCATTATTTATAGGGAGTGGAGTGGGGTTTGTTGTCAGGAAGGTCCATTAGAGTCAAGATGGATAAGTACTGGGTGATTATAGCTGAGACTGGTTGTAAGAAAGATCTGTGAATGGCAGTAAATCAGCATACAAATTCAAGAGTTAACAAACAGATGTGGGTAAGAGGTTTGAGTTCAGTGACACCTACTAGACAAAGTTCAATTCTGCGTTGAAGTGAGAACTGAGAGACTTAATAGTAGGGACACTCCCTCAGATTCATTGAAACAGATTTCCTCAACTATTACATATAAGTAGGCGGGGTTAGTTACCAGGAAGAACTAATTAAAGTCAAGATGCCTAAGTAACTGAGTGATAAATACAGGTAAGATTGGAAGAGCACATTCGGTGAGACATGTAAATAGCAGTAAGTTGGCATACAGATAATAAAGGAAAGCTGTTGGGGAGCTTCCTGCCAGCATGGCTAATGATCCTGCTGATCCACCAATGGAACAAGGAAGAGACCTGGAAGGCTGATATAGTTGCTCCTAGATACCCTGTCTGGCTGAACAGAGCCTATTCATCATGTCCTTGATAAGGCACTGAAACGCCAAGAACTATGGCTAGCATGGAAGTTGGGGGACGTGTGGATGCCCAGTTCAAGGTCTGTCTGTGTGTCAGTCATGCAGCAAATGAAAGCTACCTGTTGCACCTAGGTGGTGGGTGTCCAGCAAAGGTCCCATACATTGTTGATTTTGTAAAACAGTGAATCTTTGGAAACGGTACCTCTCTTTTATTTTCTGTGGTTAGGTGTGATGTAGTTTTAAAGTTCTTGGTTTTTTCTCTCACTCAAAGTATCTAATGCTGCCACCAGGGATTTAATTCCAAGCCGTAGTTCTGATAAGAGCTGTTCTTGAAAGAGAGCAGTTTCTGTCAGAGCTCTCTCAACCCCACCTACCTCACAGGGTGTCTCTGTTGTGGGGAGGGGAAGGGAAAGGAGTTTGTAAGCCGCTCTGAGACTCCCTTGGGTAGTGAAGAGCGGGGTATATATCCAGCCTCCTCCTCCTCTTCTTCTTGTTCCCTTTCCCACGGTATTGTGCCCAAGCTCTAAGGCTCCATCGCTGGACTATGTGGTTCTGAGGATGAGACTCTTGTATTTTAAACAGCTTATGACCCTCTGTTAACAATAAACAAGATAAAACTTTATTGGTAAAAGAAGCATATCGGTTACACAAGATGTTTTGTTACGTTGCTCAGAAAAATCTTTCGCTTTTTACTCAGGTCTTTGTCAGCTTTTCCCCTCACACTCTTAAGATACTCTGACTATTTTAGATTTTGCCTAATATGCCTCCTTAAGTATATTTCTTCCTCCTCTAGAATCTTAATGCCTTTTACAGCACTTCTATATGATTGCTTCTCAGACTCCGTATAGGTTGACCACATTGGACACCTTCTGACTGCTGACTTCAGACTCTGCCCCCCCCCCTCTCTCTCTATATATATATATACACACACACACACACACCCCTCCTAGCTCTGCCCACACTCAGTCACCAACCAATCACCTCACTCACTCATCTCCCTCTTTCACACACACCCTTATTCTTCTAACACTTACCAGCCATTTAAAGGAACACACACATTCAACTTTGAAATCATTACATGGACAATTTTCCACAGAAAAATGAAGGAGTGGAAAAGTTTACATTCTGCTTAATATAGTTTGCACTAAAGAAGAGTCTACAAAAATGGAGATTTCCAACAATAACAGAAAAGCCAGCATTAAAAATTTAAAAAAACAGTAAAAGCATAATAAAACAGATATGGTAGTTAAAATCCAATTGTATGGAATGTAAAACACTCTGGAGAATACTAGTGTTCTTGCCTGACACTTGGAAGTATGTAAACAAATGTTAGGCGAGCCCGTGCTTGGTGTGGAGTCAGCCCTGGTCCCTTAAAGGGCAGCTTGCATAGAGAAAGAGACAAGAGCACAGCCGTGCTGATTCTCTTTGATCTCTGGCTTCTGGTCCCATGCTGTCTTTCTGGATTATCTCTTTCGATTGGGTGGGATGGGGAGAGATAATAGTTTGGTTCCTAATCAGCAGGTAGATTATTGAAGGGGCTGCTAGGGGCTTTCTGCTCCACTCCGTGACAAGTGCTTAGAGGAATGCTGCAATGCCATCTGGTACGCTAGTTGTCAAGGAGCTGCAGTGGCTCAAGTGGTTAAGACGCTGAACTGCAGGCTGTGGAAGGTCAGTAGTTCAGCAGTTCGAGACCCGAGTGCGCCGCATGACGGCGTGAGCTCCCATCTCTAGTTCCAGCTCCTGCCAACCTAGCAGTTCGAAAGCAAGACATTGCAAGTAGATAAATAGGTACCACTTCGGTGGGAAGGTAACAGCGTTCCGCATGCCTTGGTGTTTAGTCATGCCGGTGACATGACCACGGAAACGTCTTTGGACAGCGCTGGCTCTTCGGCTTTGAAACGGAGATGAGCACTGCAACCCTAGAGTCGGACTTGACTGGCTTTCGAGCAAGGGAACCTTTACCTTTACTTTACGCTAATTGTCACCTACATGACAAAATTCCCTGAGATTGTCAGGGCATTCGGATGAGGTGTCATCAGTTGATGATATTCATCTCTGCTTCTGATCCAGGTAAGGCCATCTGGTCTCCTCAATAGGTGGCAGTGGCGGGCTGGAAGAGAGTGAGCCGGCAAGCCATCTAGAAGAGATGAAGACGGGAACTGGTGACCGTGGGGGTGGGGTGGGGAGCTTGTCCTGCTCTAAGTAGGATGCAACCCCCCCCCCTTAAGGAGCAGGCCTGTGTTTGTGTGCTCCTGGACCCATTATAATGACACCCTGTAGCGACCATGGCCAGGAGCACTTTTTACCTGCATCAGCTGCTCTGCCACCCATGCTCCTGAGAAACTATGACCTCTGGAGAAGACAGTTTAAATTTAGTTGCAGTAGATGAGTCCATGGGGTGCTGTGCCCAGTTCCCAGGGCGTGTGAAAATTTCAGTGCAGTCATAACAAGAAGAGCGGGATTATCGGGTCAGATTTTTCAGTTGCAAGGGATATGGTTTTGTGGTTCCTAATGTGTTTCTCTTTCCTTCCCCTCCTGCAGGTAGAGACTGAGTTGGGGATGTGAGCACAATGAGCGTAAACCAGCAAGCTCACACCGGGCCACCTTACGGGCAGCCTCAGCCTGGATATCCCGGGTATCCGCAGCCTGGCTATGGAGGACAGCAGATGCCAGGCATGGCTCCCTCTCAGTATGGTGCTTACAATGGTCCGGTGACAGGATACCAGCAGATGGGCCCTCCTCAAGGTAGTCAATCCATCAATCAATCAATAGACCTTTAATGGCATATACAACATTAAAATCAGCGACAGTAAATGACACAATCAGCTAAAAGTCTGAGATAATTATAAAATCATGAAACAGAGTTTCCCAAATTTTTCACTCTTATCACATCAACTAAAAAATTGGCCACTGCCACAGTAATCTCTGCTGTTGTATCATTCAGTAGAATTCGACATTTTATTTTATTGGAAAGGTGATGTTTATCATGCAACCAAGTATTTAACCATTTTTCCCTACCAGATGCATGCAACGAACAGTCTAACAGTATGTGATCAATTGAATCAAGAGAGTTAGAGCCACAGTCACATCTCCGTTCATGCTTGGGAATATTTTGAAACCTACCATGCAGTACTTTTGATGGAAAGGCATTTACTCGTGCAAGGGAGAAAGCTCTTCGATGGCTAGGACTATCAAGATTATACAAATACTGGGGAATACATCCCACACCCTCAAGGTAGTCTTGATGGGCATTAAGGAGGGGCCACAGCCTTCTTGTGAGGTTGACCCTTTATTTCAAGCATTGCACTTTGCCTTCCAGCCCTCCAAGGAGTCATCAAGATAGCTTTTGTGACTTAAAAATCAATTAAAAATGTTAAAAAACCTTCATTAGAAGGACTATTGATTTTTTCCACAATTAAACATTTGTCGATGTTTTTCTACTTCACAACAAAGTTCGAGTCCAGTCAGGCACCTTTAAGACCAGCAAAGTTTTATTCAAGGTATAAGCTTCCACGTGCATGCAAGTCTTCTTCAGATACTGTGAAACAGGATTTTCTGAACCATTACAAATAGGTGGGTTGTTAGTTGCCAGGAAGGGCTAGTTTGAGTCAAGATGCATAAGCAACTGGGTGATTATAGCTGAGATTGGATTAAAGTAAGATCTGTGAATAGCAGTAAATTTGCATACAAATGCAAGCGTTAACAAACAGATGTGGGAACTAAGTTTGAGTCCAGTGACATCTCCAAGGCCAACAAAGTTTCGTACTGGGTATAAGTAAGAACTGAGTGACTTAGCATGTAGAGTGATACAAGAAGCCAGTATCTTTGTTAAGCCCTGGGGGTTCCATTGTCCTGAGTGTTGTAATAACATGTAATTCAGCAGTCTCCCATTCCAGTCTGTTTCTGAAATTCCTTTGCAATAAAACAGCTACTTTGAGGTCCCACGTTGAGTGCCCTGTAAGGTTGCTATGGTCCCCTATAGGTTTCTCTGTTTTGTGATCCTTGATGTCAGATTTGTGTCCATTTATCTTTTGACGCAGGGTTTAACCTATTTGCCCTATGTAGAAAACTGAAGGGCATTGTTGGCATTTACTGGCATATGCAATGTTAAAAGAACAGGTGAATAAGCCTGAGATGGTGTAGTTGATATTATTAGGTCCAGTGATTGAGTTGCCTGGGTGTCTGTGGCAGCAAAGTTGGCATCTGGGTTTATTGCAAGCTCTGGTACCAGTGTCCATGTTCAAATTAGATGTTGTATTATTGTGGGTGAGGAGTTGTGTGAGATTGGGGGGCTGTCTGTGCACAGGAAAAGGTTTGCCCCCCCCAGTACTTGTGAAAGAGAACTGTCATTATTCTGTAGAGGCAGGGGTGGCAAAATGTGGCTCGGAAGCCACATGCAGCTCTTTCACATATGTTGTGCGGCTCCTGGCAGGGCAGCCGGGGAAGCGAAGGGGAGGCATATTTTTCCCCTCCCTCCCTCCCTCCCTCCTATTTGCTTTCTTTTCTCTCTCTCTTCTTTCCCTCTTTCCACCTCTTTCATTCTTTCTTTCCAGGATTGGAGGAAACTTGTTTCTGGCCAGGACTCAGAATCTTGGAAGGGGGGTAGTTGTCAGGTGTCTTGCCGTTGCACGTGTGAGCCACAACAGAGAGTATCCGGGATTGTGTCTCAGCAGGGCATGGATTAAAGATAGTCTCTCAGATATTGAGCAGCTTGCCACCTTTAGCATTTTGGCACAGCAGAAGAGTAGGGTGGGTGTGCTTTGCAGTCTGTGTCATGGGGGTGTGAAGCCAGGAGAGCTGGTTTCTCCAGTGTGGCTTTAACAGGCTGAGTTGCCTGGGTACTCTTTTCCTCTGCCACCCCGGAGATGTCCTAGATCTGTCTCTTATCTTTCCTTCCTTTTCTTGAATGTAGACCAGACATTTTGCTCAATTTGCCCTCTGGGGCTGAAGTATTTAACTAATTGAGGGAGGAAAGTAGAAACTTGAGTGTTTGAGAGCAATCTTTACTTTCGTTTTTTAAACTTTTTAGACTATTTGTCCCTGAAGTCTCGTGGCAGGAGGCTACATGGTATTTAAAATAACCCCAGCACTAAAAGAAATCCTGTGTATCCTCAGGCAGTAAATGCTTGCCCGGACAAGTATTGCATTTCTTCTGTAAATTATTTGGATTTCGCACCATTGCAACAAAATTTCAAAGTGGGAAGTTGCTGTGAAGTGAATCGGATACCAACAAGAGGTTGCAAATGACTATAGAAGTTGTGAGAGGATATACATTCTGATGTATGCAGGATCCAAACATTTAGGACTTTATCTATTCAAATAGTATTTTGGCGACCAGGAAGCTGTTGCAATCTAGTTAGGATGCTGGAGTGTTTTTGTGAGGGATTCCACTGGACGGAGTGTTTGCAGAGTTCTAGCCAGCAGCATCACCCATTGTCCAGGGCAGTGTTGCGTCTTGGATTCTCCCAAATCAGTGAGCTTGGATAACCAGGGAACCAGGCTCAGTTAAGTGTCACAGGCCCCCACCATCCCTTATTGCAGTACTTTCCCCCAGTTTCAGCTTCAGCAAGCTTCCAGCCATGACTAGAGATTAAGGTCAAGAAGGGTGGCCATGTTAGTCTGTCTGTAGCAGTAGAAAAGAGCAAATTCAGGAGCACCCTAAAGACTAACAAAATTTGTGGCGGAAGAGGAGCTTTTGTGAGTCACGGCTCGCTTCTCATACCCTGCTGCTGCTGGAAATTTGGTTAGTCTTTAAGCTGCTTCTGTGCTCTTGTTCTTTTATAGAGATTAAGAGGAAAGTGCCATTATTTAAATCTCAAATGGGTACTGCTTATCAGACTTCAGCATGCTGAACAGCTGGGGAGACAAGACTTGCATGGGGGCAGGCTGTGAAGAGACGGAGTGCAGTTGCAGCGTATTCTTTAGGTCCCCTGTACTAGGAATGAGTAGGAGCTGCAGTGGCTCAAGTGGTTAAGACGCTGAACTGCAGGCTGTGGAAGGTCAGTAGTTCAGCAGTTCGAGACCCGAGTGTGCCGCATGACGGAGTGAGCTCCCGTCTCTGGTCCCAGCTCCTGCCAACCTAGCAGTTCGAAAGCAAGAAATTGCACGTAGATAAATAGGTACCACTTTGGTGGGAAGGTAACAGCGTTCCGTGCGCCTTGGCGTTTAGTCATGCCGGCCACATGACCACGGAAACGTCTTCCGACAGCGCTGGCTCTTCGGCTTTGAAACGGAGGTGAGCACCACAACCCTAGAGTCGGACTCGACTGGCTTTCGAGCAAGGGAACCTTTACCTTTACCTTTTACTAGGAATGAGAAGAACTACTGAAGAATGAGTCTTGCTAGATGTGGACTGAAGCCCATTCAGTTCAGCTCTGGTATTGGGTGGGTGGGTCTCAGCTAGTATATTTATCCCATTGATCTCCAGTCCAGTCATAAATTGATAGTCTCCAGTTGAGAAGCCAGAGCAGATGTCGTCTGAGTGCCCCTGGAGCAGCGGGCTGGCTATTCCTTGGAAGACAGAACACTAAACAAGTAGGGAATCTGCCTTAAGGAGTACTGAGCAGCAGCTCGACCACTGCTTTTAAGAATGTATGAGGTGCCCTGTGCTGAGGCTGGTGATCCATCTAGTTCAGCATCTTACATTACACAGTGGCTAACCACAGGTACCTTGGAGCACCAACAACAGGGCATAGAGGCCAAGGCCTTCCCGTCATGTGTCCTGGCACTGAGCATAAGAGGTTTGCTGCCTTTGAGTGTGGAGGTTCCCTTTGCTCCCCGTGGCTGGCAGCTGCTGAAGTGCCTATCCTCCGTGTAAATAGTTCCTTTTAAAAATTATCTGTACTTGTGGCCATTGCCGCATCCATTTACCATGAATATAATTCCTTGTTGAGTGAAGAAGTACTTCTTTATGCCCACACTAAATCTGTTGCCCATCAACTTCATTGGGAGCCCTGAGTTCTAGAATAATGGGAGTGGATGAAAAAGCTCTTGTCTGTTTTCTTAACCGTATGCATAATTTTATAAACCTCTGTCATATCACCCCTTAGCCTTCTTGTTTCACAACTGACAAGTCCCAGATTTCTTAGCCTTACCTTTTTGAGACAATGATGACCAGATCGGTACTTCTAATGTCCTGGCCCCACTGGTGGACCTCCTGATGGCACTGGTATTTATGGCCACTGTGTGATACAGAGTGTTGGACTGAATGGGCCTTTGGCCTGATCCAACATTGGCATCTCTTATGTTCTTATGTTCTTATTCCAAATGAATCTGTACCAAAGGGCAGTACAGTATTGGCTGCTTTATTTTCAGCCCCTTTCCTAATTATCCCTAGTGTCTGTCTTGGTTTTGGTCACTTCAGACCCCATCAGTATATATTTAAAGTTAGGATTTTTTCACATCATTTTACACTTGCTGACACTGAACTTCATTTGCAATGTTGTTCCCTGCTTGCTCATTTAGAGAGATCCTCTTGGAATGCTTTGGAACTCTTCACGATCTGCTTTGCTTTTCACCATCCTGAGTAACTTGATATCATAGCAACCCTGTGAATTTATGATGTCCAAAACATCCTATCATTAACAGTTTTGCTCAGGTCTCACAAACTGAGGGCTGTGGCTTCCTTTATTGAGTCAACGTAAGAACGTAAGAGAAGCCAATGTTGGATCAGGCCAATGGCCCATCCAGTCCAACACTCTGTCACACAGTGGCCAACAATACCAGGTTATGAAACATACAAAAATATACATATATTTATTGAACACAAATTAAAATAACAAATAAGGGCCCTTTAATACCTCATACAAATATAAAAATACAAAGGCTGATAAAATAGACCTAACGCGTTTCGGCCTTCACAGGCCTTCCTCAGAGGTCTAATACAAATAGAACATGTTGGCTTTTAACTTAAGGAACACTACATTGGGAACATTTGGCTATACAATCTATACAATCTCAGGAGAATATATAGTTGACCAGAGAGAAGTACTACTGGACATGTGATTGCACTGGAGGTTTCATTTGTATTTTTGCCCAGTGGTTAAACTTTGAAACAATTGTTTTCTGGTCTTTATTCCATATTCTGTATATGTATGATTGTATATATTTTTACATATTAGCCAACATGTTCTATTTGTATTAGACCTCTGAGGAAGGCCTGTGAAGGCCGAAACGCGTTATATCTGTTTTATCAGCCTTTGTATTTTTGTATTTTTATATTTGTATATGAGGTATGAATGGGCCCTTATTTGTTATTTTAATTTGTGTTCAATAAATATATGTATATTTTTGTATGTTTCATAATTAGATTTTTAGAGATGGCCCTCTTCTATTCTTGAATAACCCTTTTAGGTTTTGAATTCTAGGTTTTAGGTTCAGGTTTTTTTCCCTTTTCCCTTTTTTTGTCCTTACCGACAATACCAGTTGCCATCAGGAGGTCCACCAGTGGGGCCACGACACTAGAAGCCCTCCCACCGTTTCCCCTCCCAAGGACACAAAGCATCCCTTGCCCCAGACCAAGAGTCCCTATCTATACCTTGTGGCTAATAGCCACTGATGGACCTCTGCTCCATATGTTTATCCAATTCCTTCTTGAAGCCGCCTAATAATTCTGTCTTCCAACAGTTCCTGC
>NW_015170382.1:81025-93146 GCF_001447785.1 Gekko japonicus | reverse complement strand
TGATTTATCTGAAACAGATATCAGGCTGGATTCCCTTTAGATTCCTTTTCAAAAATCAGTGTGACATTGGCTGCTTTGCAGTCCTGCAGCACGGAGGCTGCTTTTAGCAACAAGATACATAGACTGGTTAGTAAATCAACATTTTCACCATTGAGTTTCTTAAGAATGCTTTCATCTAGATTCGTGGCCACGATGATTCTAATTGCTAGCAGTGCAGTCCATGTGCTTCTCTGTCACCACTTCCTACATTTGCAGCTTGAGACAAGGTCTGCTGCAGTGTTGTTCGGCCTGTGGACACTCTGGGAATTTCGAGAATGAGAAGTGGGGGGCACTCTAAAGTGGCTGCCGTGGTGTGTTGGGACCAGTGGTTCCCTCTAAGCTGAGTTAGTGTGAGCTAGCTCACAGTTTTTGAGCCTGTGGCTCACACATTTTTGTTTTAGCTCAGGAAGGAGGGCTCCAGGGCAAACTAATTTATGCAGTAGCCAAATCGCTCACTCACAGCTTTAATGGCAGTAGCTCACAAAGTAGAATTTTTGCTCACAAGACTTCACAGCTTAGAGGGAACATTGGTTGGGACCAGTTCCAAAGTGGTGGCAG
This sequence comes from Gekko japonicus, assembly GCF_001447785.1. Classification (NCBI taxonomy): domain Eukaryota; kingdom Metazoa; phylum Chordata; class Lepidosauria; order Squamata; family Gekkonidae; genus Gekko; species Gekko japonicus. The sequence continues at coordinate 92,549 of NW_015170382.1, read as the reverse complement.
GTTGTTTCCCTGCAGACTCAAAGGTGCTTCTGAAGCATCTCCTGCTCCAGTGAGGAAAGCCAGCACTTGGTTATTTGCTTCAGGGAAGAGGCAGATGGGTTTTAGGGAGCCCACTACCAGGTTCCGTGGTGTCCGTGGGTGCGGCATTGAGGTTTGCTAGCGCGGAGGTTGTGTCCTGCTAGTGGAGTGTCGATTGAGGCACCCTGAAACATCTGGAGGGACTTTGGTAGACATCGCTGTTTGGAGTATTTGTTTCCGTGTTCCTGTATATCTGAAGAAGTGTGTTTTGCACACGAAAGCTTGTACCCAGAATAAAACTTAATTGGTCTTCAAGGTGCCCACTGGACTCAAACCTTGCTCTGCTCCTTCAGACCACCCACCTGAATATAGTTGTTTGGAGTGTGAATGTTTTGAAGGCGACAGGGAAACGCCGCAGGATACCTACGTGCCCCATAGACACTAGAATTCTGTTCTGGCTCTGCTTCCGTGACAGAGAACGTATGTTTTGGGGGGCAGCATGACCGCAGGGTATCCGAGAACATCAGTATTATAGTCTTGTGTAATCCTTTCCCTTCTTTCCAACTTTTCTTATTGATCTATGTTGTCTTTCTAGGTTACTTTCCTTCTCTGGGGTTTCCTTCTAAGGGCTCTCCTGTTTCTTTTGATTCTGACACTTCTTTCGCACCTGATTTCATAGGTAAATGGTTTCCTTTCTGTGCAGTGCCACTGATAAGAAAAGACCATTTCTGATCTGTCTCATGCAGCATTTCATTTGTTAAAGACAAGTGGTAGACCATGAAGTCTCTAACGTTTCATTGCAGGAAATGCCTAGGTCGGGACAGGGCCCTTTAAATGGGTCTGTGTTTCTTACACAGAGTCTGGTCCTTGATAAGTCAGGTGACCAAAAGGTTAAGAAAAATAAACCAAACTGAGCAAATTACAAAAGTTAATATAGAAAGTGGAAAAAGTAATACTTTTCCCCATAGAATATAAAACAACAGAATCACAATTGTTTAGGAACTCATTAGCATAACAGGCCACACCCAACAGCAGAAACGTATTAGCATGTTAGGCCACACCCCTGACACAACAGCTCATTAGCATATTAGGCCACACCCCCATGTTACCAGAAGTGTGGTCATCCAGCCACACCCACCTTTTGCTTCTTATTCTGTTTACCTTGTCTGTTGTCAAAACCCAGGGCCTTTTTTTGTAGCAGGAACTCCTTTGCATGTTAGGCCACACACCCCAATGTAGCCATTCCTAATGAGTTTCTGCTGCTGGGTGTGGCCTGTTATGCTAATGAGCTCCTGCTGGGCGTGGCCAACTCGGAAGCCAGCCGGAACTCCATTCCTGTGCGTTCCTGCTCAAAAATAGCCCTGCCTGGATGACACCTCAGTCCTTGATCCCTTCCACTCTGGCTTCCACCCTGGCTATAGGACAGGGATGGTTTTGGTTGTGCTCACAGACTATCTCTGTAGATACCTGGACGGAGGTGGGTCAGCGCTGCTGTTTTTACCCTGCCTTACAGCAGCTATTTTTGGGCAGGAACGCACAGGAACGGATTTCCGGCTGGCTCCCGAGTTGGCCACGCCCAGCAGGAACTCATTAGCATAATAGGCCACACGCAACAGCAGAAACTCATTAGGATTGGCTACAGTAGGCGTGTGTGGCCTAACAATGCAAAGGAGTTCCTTCTACAAGAGAAGCTCTGGGTTTTGACTACAAACAAGGTAAACAGAATAAGAAGCAAAAGGTGGGTGTGGCTGGATGACCACACTTCTGGTAACATGGGGGTGCAGCCTAATATGCTAATGAGCTCTGCTGTCAGGGGTGTGGCCTAATAGGCTAATGAGTTTCTGCTATTGGGTGTGGCCTATTATGCTAATGAGTTCCTGCTGGGCTTTTTCTACAAAAAGAGCCCTGGCTGGTACTAAGTATTTCCAATATGAATTGTTAGTGAACCTTCCAGGCAAATAGTGACCGCACAAGATTTGCCAGGAAGAAACTGGGATGTGGTGGTCTGAATAGCCTGGCGAGGAAGAAAAGGGATTGTCCCCTCATCACTTCACGTGGGATGTACAAGGATTATCGTATGTAAAGAAATTAAACCAGGCACATCACTAGCACACGGCTAGCAGAGAAGCGCAGCTGGCGTAAGAGGCAGAGGGAGCCGTTTTGCCCACTTCCTTGTCCTCACAGGGTCCACCTTTCTGGCATTGGGTCCCCCCAACTCACACCCTCGGCTGGTCTGAGTTCCCGTGAGCTGCTGAGAAAGGCAGGAAAGAAAGAAAGGGCTGCGTCCAGCCCTTTCTGCTGATGGTGCATTGGATCCAAACCATAAATGTCCTGCTTCTGCAAGTGGGCAAATGCAGTTTCTCCCGTTTCCATCCTTAGTCATGTGTCCTGAAAGGCCACATCCAGCATATTTTCAGAAGGTAACTGCACGTGCAGTGACTGGTTCCCTGGGTAACTGGTATACGATTGACCTTCCATTAACTGTGTCTAGGTCCTCTAAGAGCTCCTGCTGCGTCTGGTGCACCTCCTGGACAGCCTGCCTGCAGTCAGTTTGGGCAAGGAGACGTGCGCAATGGGATTCCTGCTCCTGCGGTCTCCATGCAAAGGTAATTATGGGAAAGTAATCCAGAAACGGTCTACGGTGATCAGCTTTTTGGTGGCAAACCTGTTTTTTGCTCCTTACACAGCAAGGTAATATATTCTCGGTTTTACACTTTTCACTGTAATTGCAGCTATGCGACTTTTAACGGGCAGGCTGTGTACCTGGAGACACTGGAACCTTTGGCAAAGGGACATAACATAAGAGATGCCAATGGTGGATCAGGCCAAAGGCCCATCCAGTCCAACACTCTGTATCACACAGTGGCCAGAAATACCAGTGCCATCAGGAGGTCCACCAGTGGGGCCAGGACATTAGAAGCCCTCCCACTGTTGACCCCCACCCCCCACCCCCAAGTACCAAGATAACAGAGCATCACTTGCCCCAGAGCCCCTATCTATACCTTGTGGCTAATAGCCACTGATGGACCTCTGCTCCATATGCTTATCTAATTCCCTTTTGAAACCGTCCATGCTTGTAGCTGCCACCACTTCCTGTGGCAGTGAATTCCACTTGCCTGCTGAGCCAAGGACTAGTGGAGGAGGCTGGGCCCAGAGTGGCTCCCGGCCTCCACTGCCAACAAAAGGTAGGTGTGTTGCCTGCACAAGTGCAGACAACATTTTTGTGTGGGGGATTTCACCCCCCCCCCAAGTAGTTTTTAGTGTCTTAGTTTGTCTGCAAATGGGGGGGAGGGGGAGTAACCTCAAGTTTTCAGAACTATCAGGTTTCTGTCAGTGTGGCCCTGATCCATGGATTTAAGTGTCTGTGTTCGGGCCCACTCTTGACTATTAGAATAAGGGAGTCTGAAGACATTGGCTTTATTTAACTTGTGGAAGAGCCGTTTAGATGAGTTTCAGATATATGAAGGCTGGTTTTGAGGAAATAGGGAGCAATGGTTTCTTTTGAACAATGTAGAACACTTTGAAAATTTGGATCAAGACACACTCCAGTTAGGCGGGGTGGCAAAGCCTTTTTTGGTTTCTGGCTATTACGGTCCCCATCAACATACTTTAATTCTTCTTCTGTTGTTAGTCTGAGCTGAAATAGTCTGAATAATGTTTTGTGGCCAAGGCTGCTTGCAAGACCTTAGAGCTGAGCTGTTCTGCTTATCCAGTGTAATTCAGGGAAATCTTGTTTTTCTGGTCCTCTGTGTTGGACGGAGCTGCGGTGGCTCAAGTGGTTAAGACGCTGAACTGCAGGCTGTGGAAGGTTGGTAGTTCAGCAGTTCGAGACCCGAGTGTGCCGCATGACGGAGTAAGCTCTCGTCTCTGGTTCCAGCTCCTGCCAACCTAGCCGTTCGAAAGCAAGAAATTGCAAGCAGATAAATAGGTACCACTTTGGTGGGAAGGGAACAGCGTTCCGTGTGCCTTGGTGTTTAGTCATGCCGGCCACATGACCACGGAAACGTCTTCGGACAGCGCTGGCTCTTCGGCTTTGAAACGGAGATGAGCACCGCAGCCCTAGAGTCAGATTCGACTGGCTTTCAAGCAAGGGAACCTTTACCTTTTTTACTGTGTTGGACCCATTGCCCTTCATCGTCCCTAAGTAACATATCTCAAGTGTTGCGTCGGAAAAATGAGGTGGAGTAGGAGAATTGGTGCTTGTGTGATTGTGGTGCAAAAGGTGCTTTGAGCGGCTTCCATTCTGAAAACTGTGATTGAACTGAAGTGCTTCCTTGCCCGTGTTCGAGCCCAGGCACAACCGTGTGTGGCAGTAAAGAAAGTTCCAGTGACAGAAGTGATTCGCGTCGCTAAGGGTGGTCTTCAAGCCCTCTTTTTGTTTCCCCCTCAGACCTTCTGCCTCCCAGCAATACATGCTTGGCACAGCGCCCACCCCCGTTTCCCAGCCAGCTGCTACTTTCCAGTATGCATCACCTCCAGCGAGCACACAGCAACTGGCCAATCACATGGCAGGAATGCAGATAGGCGGTGCTTCAAGTTCTGCTCCTCCCCCAGCTGGCCTGGGCTATGGTGAGTTATTGGAACATCTGGATGTTGTTCACAACAGACTGAATTAGTTGTCAGTTTCTTTGAGAAGGGATCTAGGCTGCAGTGGACAGGTTGTTGAATCACTGTGGAAACCTGGAAGCCTCGGTCTTGGAAACCTTGCACGCTACCTCACCGATTCTTCGTTTCGAAGAACTGCAAGAAATTAGCAATCTTTCAGTCATTGCTTTTGCAGTCATTTTCGCGGGAGGGGTTGTGAGGAGGGGAAGGCTGTGTGGGTGGTAGCAGTAGAGCGGAAGTGTGTGGGCGGAAGGGAGCACGAGTGGCGGGGTGCTGTGGTGGCCGTAGGGCGAGGGCCCCCCAGGCACAGTCTACCCAGGGTCCCCCAAAACCTGGAACAAAGCCCTGGTTGGTACAAGAAGCACTGGAGCCATGTTGTGGTGAACATATTTGCACATCAAATGGTCAGGTCTCCCAGTTCAGGCACTCTCCACAACACACTTAAGCACGCAGTGTTCCCTCTAAGCTGAGTTCGTGTGAGCCAGCTCACAGTTTTTTAGCCTCCGGCTCACACATTTTTGTATTAGCTCAGGAAGGGATGGCTCCAGAGCAAACTAGTTTACGCAGTAGCCAAATTGCTGGCTCACAACTTTCATGCCAGTAGCTCACAAAGTAGAATTTTTCCTCACAGGACTCCACAACTTAGAGGGAACATTGTTAAGCAGATAGGCTTACTTTGGGAGACATGCTCTTTGTCAGAACTGAGAAAAAGCGCCAAAGATCCTGAGTTATAGATAAAGCAACTAACACCCCACATCCCATGCACATCCCTAGGTCACTGTGGCAACCCTGACAGATATACAGTGCCTTATCTAGCCTAGCATGGCAGAAGAGTCTCCAAGGTCAGCTGTCATGGGAACTGGCATTGGGGTACAGCTTAAAGTACTGGTTATGGCTTCTGCAAGCACTCAACACCCCATACACTCCCCTCAGGAATTCCCTCCCCCCTGTATCATGGCAAGCAGTGAAGTGAAATATAAAGAAACGAAACTTAGCTTGACACAGATGTAAGACACACTTTACACAGTTTGGAACACTTTCTGGCCTCACTTGTCGCTACAGGGGCTGCTCCTTATGGTTCTCTTCTTTGAGATGTGGTGTCCATGTTTCAGAGCTGAACCTGGGGAAAGTCAAAAGACCAAGCCCCTCGCCAGAAGCCGGTGCTTCTGTCCTGCTCTAGTTAAGAGGAAGAAGAAGAAGAAGAACTGAGGCTTGAGAAACTACTGTAGACATTTTGGTAGAGGGCTAGAGTTGATATCCCCAAGGGCACTACGGTCGGGGAATCAACATCTGGAAATTCCAGGCCCAGGGATATTAAATTTGCTGTTACTAGAGCCAGGGCATTTTCGGTGGCGGCTCCTACCTGGTGGAAGGAGCTCCCGGAGGCGATCCGGGCCCTGCGGGACCTTTCTCAGTTCCGCAGGGCTGGTAAGACGGAGCTCTTCCGCCAGGCTTTTGAGTAGGAGCCGCCGCCACTTCAATTCCACCACCGATATGTTTGCAGCATCGCACCACTACCACTAATATGTGGTTCCATCTGTGTGCGAGGTGACCCTGGAAGGAGAGGGTGCTGACAAGTTGTGGGACCATTACCATTTGAGGAGGTTCTACCCCATCTTGCACTGACACTTTGTTGTTGTACTGTATTGTTTTATGGTTTTAGACTGTTTTATCTGTTTTAGTTCTGGCACTTGTGCCTCGTTGTTAGCCGCCCTGAGCCTTCGGGGAGGGCGGGATATAAATCCAAAAATAAATAAATAAATAATAAATATGTATGGGGAGAGGACGGGCACTTTTGCTAGTGGTTCAATGTGAGATCAAGGTGTGACTGTAATTTCCGTTCTGCTTCTCAGGTCCTCCGGCATCAGTTCCGCCTTCCTCAGGAAGTTTTAGTGCAACTGGATCTGGGCAATATGCATCTTACGCAAGCCAAGGACCCCTTCCCCTCAACCTGCCCCACGGATTGCCTCCTACCAGCTTGTCTCAGGGTTTCCCCATGGCTCAGCCTGCCGCATCTGGTCCCCCGTCAGCCCTACATCTTTCCTCTCCAGCGCCGGGCTTTGCCCCACCACTGGTCTCTGCCGCGGCTGGAGTTTCCAGTTACCCTCCTGCGGCTGGAGCTTCAAGGCCTCCAACCATGCAGGGTGCGTTACCTGGACAGGCAACTACTGGGATGCTGACTTCCCAGCCTAATCATGCGACTTCACCACCACCACCACCTGTGGCAGGGCCACCCCCTGGACCACCAATGACCAGCTTGCAAGGACCACCACCTCCTAACCATCCTTCCCAGCCAGGATACCCACTGCAGCAGAATGGTATGTTTAAGGTACTGGGAGGGAAAGTTTGGGAGGATTCTTCGAGAGGGCCACTGTTTGGGGTGGGATATACTCCTTTGCAGGGCCTTCTTCTCTGAAATATGTTGAATAGCAATGGAAATGGGTAACTTAGAGAGACCTGACTTCATTTTTAAGAACATAAGAGAAGCCAATGTTGGATCAGGCCAGTGGCCCATCCAGTCCAACACTGTCACACAGCGGCCAAAAATACCAGGTGCCAGCAGGAGGTCCGCCAGTGGGGCCAGGACACTAGAAGCCCTCCCACTGTTGCCCACCCCCCAAGCACCAAGAATACAGTGCATCACTTGCCCCAGACTGAGAGTTCCTATCTGTACCTTGTGGCTCATAGGGGCCACTGATGGACCTTTGCTCCATATGTTTATCTAATTCCATGCTTGTAGCCACCACCTCCTGTGGCAGTGAATTCTACGTGTTAATCACTCTTTGGGTGAAGAAGTACTTCCTTTTATCCATTCTAGCCCAACTGCTCAGCAATTTCATTTAGTTTCCAAGAGTTCTTGTATTGTGAGAAAGGGAGAAGAGTACTTTCTCTACCTGCTCTATCCCATGCATAATCTTGTAAACCTCGATCAGCCGTCGTTTCTCTAAGCTAAAGAGCCCCAAGCATTTTAACTTTTCTTCATAGGGAAAGTGTTCCAACCCTTTTATCATTCTAGTTGTCCTTTTCTGCACTTTTTCCAATGCTATAATATCCTTTTTGAAGTGTGGCAACCAGAACTGTACACAGTACTCCAAATGAGGTTGCACCATCGATTTATACAGGGTCATTATGATACTGGCTGATCTGTTTTCAATTCCCTTCCTAATAACCCCGAGCATAGTGTTGGCCTTTTTTATTGCAGTCGCGCACTGTCTCGACATTTTCATTGAGTTATCTACTACGACTCCAAGATCTCTCTCTTGGTCAGTCTCTGCCAGTTCAGACCCCATCAACGTGTATTTATATTTAGGATTTTTCCTCCATCACATCATACTATGAAGTGCTTACCTAGGATTTAAATCTTGGTTCCATCAGCTTTTAAAAGTTCCTCCATGTAGACTTGAGATTCTAAATGTAAAGATGTGGTTTGGCTTGTTAATCACCAACTGATGCCTGATTGTGCCTGATTGTGAGCCGCCCTGAGCCCGCGCTGCAGGGAGGGCTGGCTATAAATTGAATTTATAAATGAATGAATAAATAAATAAATAAAACTGCTTTCCCCTGTGTTCAGCCAATACTTACTTTCAGAGCTGAACTTGCTTTCCTGCTTATCCCAGTCAAGGAAATGAATCGGAGTGGTGTGTGTAGCTTTAGTAACCACTATTTGTTCCTTTCTTGGAAGGTTCTTTTTTTTTATGGGAATCATGATATAAAATGATTTCCTAGTGTTCAGAGCTATGTTGTTCAAATATGGTGGCTACTGCTACTCACTGGGCACCTGCCAGCCACAATACAGAATACATGATTAGGTAAATCTGGTTGCAGATCGCGTTGCTTCATTGTAGAGATCGTCAGAAGACATTCGGGTGAAACAACGTGAATCTTCAGGGCAAGCGGAGTGGTTCGATCCAGCGTTGCACAAGCAGAAACATAAATGGATTTCGTACCGTTCCACTTGCCCAAGGTCCTGTACAACACCGTCACTTCCCCCTCTCTAAATGTTATAGCACCAGAAATTGTTTGCACAAAACCTTTTCAAATCGGAAATGCAAGTACGGATGCAATAATTTTGACTTCGCGCAAGCAACTACCGGTGCATTCTTTTGCATTTCTTCTTGCTCTAGCGAAGGGGTGTCAAACATGAAGCCCGGGGGCCAGAACCGGCCCGTCCAGGGTTCTTATGTGGCCCGTGAGCAACTAGTGTAAGGGAGTCGGATTCGACTGGCTTTCGAGCAAGGGAACCTTTACCTTTACCAAGAATTACCTTTTATGGCACACATGGCCCAGCCCGACAAAGTGACATTTATGTCAGGTCCGGCCCTCCTGAGCCCCACACCACTGCTCTAGAAATTCTGGCACAAGTGGAAGTTTTGCACTGGATCCACACCCCCAGTGCAAGAGGGCCTGCCGCTGCAAATATGTAACAAATAACCATCACTTGCAAGCTTGAAGGACGGGGAGTTGATTTTAATGGTTTTAAAATGGGAAACATACATGATAAAATCCCATTTTAAAACCATTAAAATCAACTCCCCTGCCTCGATGGCCCATGTAAAGGCAGAAAGGCAAGATGTAAATTTTGTAAATAAATAAATAAATAAATAAGATGATCTTCCTTCCCCATGTAACACTGTAAATTTGCAAGCATTTTATGTTGGTAGATGTGAAGCTGCCTTACGCTGAGTCAGATCCGGGGTCCGTCAGGTTTCAGTCTTGTCTACACAGACTGGCAGCAACTCTCCAGGGTCTCAGGCAGAGGTCTTTCCCATCACCTACGGCCTGGGTCCTTTTAACTGGAGATGCTGGGGATTGAACGTGGGACTTCCTGCATGCCAAATGTTTATTTGTTTATTTGTTTTATTCAATTTATAGCCCACTCTTCCCGAAGCCAGCTCAGAGTAGGTAACATCAAACCATAAAATACCATTTGAAAACCTCTAAAACAGCATACAATTACAATAAATATAGTAAATGCAGTAAAAGACAATGTAAATACAACAATTCTGCAAAATTCCAGATGGCATATGGAGGAGTAATGTTCAGACAGCTTCGAAGGGGAACACAAGGGGAAGGAAAATGGAAGAAGAGGGGGAGGCGAAAAACTTGTTACCAGCTAGGGCCCCCATACTGCCCTCAACCATAGGCCCAGCAGAACAACTCTGTTGTTGCATACCCTGCAGAACTGTACTAAATCTTGCAGTGCCCTGATCTCTCCTGAAAGAAGAGTGTTCCACCAGGCCGGAGCCAGGGCCGAAAAAGCCCGCCCCGATCAAGGACAGAGAGATGCTCTTTGGGCTGGCAACCACCAGCAGATTTGGATCACTCGAGCGTAACGCTCTATGGGGGACAAACCAGGACAGGCAGTCCCGAAGGCTTTAAAGGTCAGCACCAGGACCAGTCTGCAATCTGGCGCCAATGCAGCTGATAGAGCACCAGTTGGATGTGCCCTCTTAACGAGTGTCCCTGTCGAGACCCTTGCAGCTGCATTTTGAACCAGTTGCATTTTCCGGATCCACCTCAAGGGTAGCCCTACGTAGAGCAAGTTACAGTCATCCAATCTGGAGGTGACAGTTGCATGGATCACCATGGCCAGGTCAGAGGGCAACAGGCACGGGGCCTAGTGGAGATGGTAAAACGCCAGCTTTAACCACCTTTGGAACCTGGGCCTCCATCCAAAGGGAAGCATCCCAGATCACTCCCAAATTCTTGATGGACTGCCCAGCTGTCAATGGCACCCCGTCAAAGGAGGAAAGTTGGCAACCTGTCCCAGTGCCCCCGACGCCCCCCCCCCGGTCTCAGCCACAGGAGATGTGGAAATCCAGTCTCAGCCACAGGAGAGATTGATGGAAATCCATCTTTGATGGATTTAGTTTCAACCACGGCCTCCAAACCCCTGGCCAGATGGTCTGGGGCGGCCTCCGGCCAGCCACTCATCAGCAGATAGAGCTGGGTGTCATCAGTGTACTGGTGACACCCCAGCCCAGGATCCCACGCCAGCTGGGCAAAGGGGGCGGATAAAGATGCTAAATAGCATCAGGGAGAGGATAACCCCTTGGGGGACTCCACATACCAATGGGTAACACGGAGACACCCCCTCCCCTAGCACCACCCTCTGTCCCTGACCTTGGAGAAAGGAGGTGGATCTCTGTAAGGCTGTCCCCTGGATCTCCACGTCGGCAAGGTGATGGGCCAGAAGATCGTAGTCGAACAGGTCGAACACTGCCGACAAGTCCAGCAATATCAGCGGCACAGACCCACTCAATCCAACTGCCTGTGGAGATAATCTGTGAGGGCGACCAGAACCGTCTCCATCCCATGGCCAGGGCGGAACTCGGGTTGGAAGGGATCCAAGGCCGAGGTTCCACCCGAGGAAGCCTGGAGCTGCCCTGTCACTGAGGCACGGCCCCTCACTACATCAGAATAGTTGTCAGAGCATCTCTTTGTCCTCAGACAGGACAAACGCAACATTTTCTGAGCTGAGCCCCCAACAGGTTCCTTGACTATTTAAAAACCTTCAGTTCAAACGGAAACGGTTTGTTTTGTTTGAGTCCTGATTCGTAAATGCCGTTGGAAAATCGTATCCATTGCTTCTAAAATGTGCTTCTTGAAGATGTATTGATTTTTAGTGTTTGTGGGTTTCCCAGGGTCCTTTGGGCAGAACAGAGGCACCCAGCCCAACTACAACGCCGCTTACTCTGGGCCGACAGGTTATGGGAGCCAGCCGGGAGCACCACCCCCACCAAAGCGTCTGGATCCGGACTCCATTCCTAGCCCAGTAAGTTAGTTGTTCTCATTTTATAGACAAGCCTGTTCTGGAAGGTGAACTATGCTGAAGAGCAGAAAGACTCACTTTATCTGTATCTTCTCTCCAGTGGTGTAATCCTGATTTTTCTCTCAGCAG
>NW_015170382.1:79284-81015 GCF_001447785.1 Gekko japonicus | reverse complement strand
AAAAGGGCTTGTTTACTACTATTTCTGTGCATGTGGACAGTCCTGACCAGTGGTGTCAAACATAAGGGCCGGGGGCTGGAACCAGCCCTTCCAGGGCTCCGATGCGGCCCGCGAGCAGCTAGCGCAAGGGAGCGAACAGGAGACTGCTCAGGGGGGAGTAGGCAGAGCCACTCTGATAGTGGCTTCAGCATGGTGGAACAACCTCATCTGCAGCAGTCAAGCAGCGTGGGAGCGTCTGCCCAGTGCTGCACCGCTGGCTCTCCAGTCCGCCCACGTGGGTTTCCCCCTGCACACACCCCCTCCAGCCCATGGGGCCTTGCAGGGAGGATACAACAACTTGGAGCTTACCAGCTGCTGTCCTTTATACAGTTTATATCTCCGGTACCTGGCGTTATGTTTTATGGCACACACGCCCTGGCCCGACAAAGTGACCTTTATGTCAGATCCGGCCCTCGTAACAAATGAGTTCGACATCTCTGGTCTTGACCATCTCCTGAGATGGGCTCATGCAGGCAAACAAAACATGAATTGGATGATCACACGCATAGTTTGCAACAATTCCTGTGAGCGCATCATCTGGGAAAAGGTTGCCAGAGTTGCTGTGGAGTGTGATTATCAAGCTCAGAAGCCTAGCTTCCTTGTGTAAGTAGACTGAGAGTGTGCACATGTATGCAAAGAAATCTGACTTGGCCCTTTGAGTGCACCGAATGCATGTACGAAAGGTATCCAGTCACTCGTCTGGCTTCTGCCAGTTGACTGTTGACTATTCTTCTACATTGTAGCCTGGTAATGCGTCATTAGGAGGACGAAGATGCTGACCAGTTTAATGTCACACACACAAAACCGGGAACAGTTCAGCTTGGTGGCCTGAATCCAAAAGACTTCCGTGAGAAATCCTGTTCGGCCAGGGGAGCTTGAGAACATAGATCTCTTGATTGGCAGCCTTCTGCTCTTCCAACCAGCCAGCCTCTCCCACCCCGGTGCCACATGGCACCATTGCACACCTCTTTTGGGATCAAGGGGTGTTCCAAATGCTGTCGGCAGTATGACATGCAAGTTCCTTAAAAGAGGAGATCAGTTAGTGCTGTTTTTCCCGCCCATACTCTTGGGCATTGGAAGTACTCCTCTGGAGGCCAGCCACTGAGTGCCAGACTCGCTGTTATGAAACACGTGAGGTTAAGTTTGTGTCTTGCTTCTTGGACAAGTCTCAAGGCATTCCACGGTGGCATCTTTAGTTGTACGGGGAATCTCCTTATTTTTAGATTTGTCTTCTGGAGATCTTGTGTTGGCAGTCCAATTTGAAATGGGCCTAGAGATGTAAAATTTCCGGAAATTTTGAAGGTCGGAAAAAACCCCGTTTTTTCCCCGGATTTTTTCAGGGAAAAACAGAAATTTTCGGAAAAATTGAAAAAAATGCTACACGAGCATTTCTTTTGTCTTTTCTAGATTGAAAGTCATTCTGTTACTTTAGGAACATAAAATATGACTATGGACATTTTTACTTGGCAGACAATTATTACAAACAGAATACCCACCCACATGCAAAAACAAAACTGAAACTTTTTTATTTTCTTCTGACAATCGCACCTCCTAAAGGAAGAAATGCATCTTGTTCTTGCATTGGAGAGTTCAGTTTGTAACCTAGGACTTGCTTGTCCTCAGTGCACAGAAATTAGATCAATCTGATACCATACATATATATATATATATATTAGAGATGATTTGGAAAAT
>NW_015170382.1:75120-79193 GCF_001447785.1 Gekko japonicus | reverse complement strand
TGATCTTGTCCTTTCCACACTGGTGGGCTTTATGGCAGCACCTGTTCCTGTTGAGTAAGTTTTATAGGTCTAGCTCCTCCCATGTGTAACTTTGTGCTATCCTATTAATCCTAACTTGGGCTGGGAGGAGGGAGATGAAGTTATGCAAACTTCTGTACTGTAAATGCTGAACCTGCCACTTGGGACGCCAGCGACAGAGTAGCTTGGTTTCATTTGTGTGCTTTCCCTTTAAGTGAAATCTCAGGACATCTTGTGTCAGATGGCTGAAGGCCCGTCTGAGCAAGGGTCTGAACTGTCAACTTGGTCGAACTTATATCCAGTCTAATCACTGCCTGTTGTTCTGCAAACTGTAGAACTGAAGCTGATGTGTTCCCCCCCCCCCTTGTTGCATGAACTGATGATGTCCAAATGCGCATATCTAATGGTGGAAAGCAGGGGAAGATAGGAGGAGTAACGCTGCTTGTTACTTTTTGTTTTACTGTTCTCTCTTTTTTCCCCCTTTCGTGGCATTGCTTTTGTCTTCTTTTTTTAAAAACAAACAAACAAAAAGCATCTCAATGAGCTGCCACCTCAGCAGAAACCCAGACACAGAATAGATCCCGATGCAATTCCTAGCCCAGTAAGTGCGGAGTCTCTGTCTGCTATTGTCTGCATGTTGGTGACCGTCCCGTGTGTGCCTGCAAAGTAGACTTTCCCCCTTGCTAACTTCCCCGACCCCCCTGGTGTTAGCCCTCCATCATGACCCACCTCCTCTTCCTCCTCACGACATCCTGACAAACCGAATAAGGACCTTTGAACTTGAAATCCTCCTTCCATCACAAATCGAGGGGCAATAGAAGCTTGGCACTGGAAGAAGCCGATCGTGAAGTGGCGTCTTCCTTTCCTAAAATCTGCTTGATTATACACACACAAAAAATTACCTTTGAATAAAAGGGTTCTGTTTTTGTCAGTCTTACAGCGTGAATTATGAATAGGTTTTTGGTGTAAATACTAGGGATGATTTCCAGGCCAAAGTATTCCTGAGATGAACGGATATTTTCACGAAAACCACTGGAATGAATTGGAAATTCCCAGTGGTTTGTCTACATGCAGGTTATTTCTGAGCAAAAGCCCTCCTAAACATGTTTATTAATGTCAGGGATTTTATTTTTTTACAAAAATCACTGAACACTCATTTTGTGAGAGGGTCTGATTTGGTCAGCGGAAGTATTTGATTATGCAACAGGCTGTTGACTGTGGGTTCACTAATGACAGTATGGTTTGGATAAAAAAAGTCAGTACGCTTTGGCTTCTGGTAAACGTGCGAATGTGGCTTGTCTATTGCCCCTGCGTTGGTGGTGTGTGTGAGGAACGGGCTGAAGCTGGTTCAGTTGCCAACTTCAGTTCAGGTTGTAGCCTTGGCATAGGAAGGTTTCTTCTGGGCGTGGCTGAGTGGCCTTTGTGTCCAGCCTTCCCACTGGCATGATTCAGGCCGCAGCGTGGGGGAGCGGGGGTGCTCTTGCCTTGGGAGGCGTGTCAGGAAGGACAAACATAGGGAGGGAGAAGAGTGATGTTTCCAGTGGCCAATGTTCCCTCTAAGCTGAGTTAGTGTGAGCTAGCTCACAGTTTTTTAGCCTCCAGCTCACACATTTTTGTCTTAGCTCAGGAACGATGGCTCCAGAGCAAACTAATGTAGGCAGTAGGCAAATCGCTCGCCCACAACTTTAATGCCAGTAGAATTTTTGCTCACAAGTCTCCACGGCGTAGAGGGAACATTGGTGTTCACACTCAGTTGCATTACAACAGAAGAACTTGCACGGGGCCACAACCGTGTCCATATGCTTTCTCTGCAGAAGTTGCAATCCAAGGGTGGGATCTTGGTAACCTCACGGGACACCCGGCACTTGTTTTGGACGAGAATGTGAGAGAACTGGAAGCTGAGTTCTGAGTCCCAAACGCCCTCTTGGTTTATGGGCACATCTAGTATGGCTCACTCCTGCAGTCGATGTTCAGTGCTCTCTGCATTCTTGGTACTGAACAGGACTTCAGAGGTGATGTGAAGCAGGGTAGTCCCGGTTTAAGCTTGACAGGGAAGACAGTGTGGCACAAATAGCAAGAGTGCCGTGGCTGACTTGGTGTTTGGAGGAGTGTTAAGGTGTACCAGAGAGAGAAGGTCCACTGAGCTGGACCCCTCCCACTCTGCGCTCAGCCAAGCGTGGAGAAAGAAAGCTCCGCATTCAGCTGCCTGGCGTGGTGGAATACAGCACTGCAACAGAGGACAAAGAGGGTTCTCTGGAACCTTACTGGAAATCCTCAGGAGTCCACAGACAGCAGTTTGCAGAATGCAGCGGCGGGACTTTGGCACACAATCCTCAAGCTTGGCTAAGTGCAGTGGCAACAAAAAGCGATTCAGGTGAATTTGGGCCGGATTTAGGGTCATGGGCCTCTTGTCTGGGAAGACAGGCTTGGTCATGCCAGTTGTCTCGCTGTCTTTTAGCAGGTCGTTGTCTTCTCCTTACACCTGGTAAATTCAAATGTATCGGAACTTAAAAGCCGTGTGCCGTTTTCTATTTAGCGATTTATTGTAAATCCTGTTGGCTGCAGCTTAATTTGTAAGCTGCGTTGATCAGTTTTTGCAGAGTATCACTGCACATTCCTGACTTTCTGCCTCCTACTCCATAGATCCAAGTCATTGAAGATGACAGGAATAATCGCGGATCGGAGCCATTCGTCACAGGAGTCCGTGGGCAAGTCCCGCCCCTTGTCACTACCAATTTTTTGGTCAAAGATCAAGGTAAAATGATGTTCACTCAGGCAAGGAGGAGCGAAAAAGAAAACAGAGCTGCTCCTCAGCAGGGACACGGGGCTTCTAGCATCCGAGGGCACTTTTCAGCACAGGTGGACGCTTTGCTCAGTGTCCCTTGTGGACCGCCTCCCCTCCCTCTGTCCCCTGAGCATCCTGCCTCGGGGTAGCCAGTTCCGTTTTACTGTACCAGCATGAGAGATGCCAAGGGGCTGAGGTAGGCAGAGGTAGGCAGAGAAACGGTGTTTCTCTGTAAGGCCAGCGTATGCCAGAGCCTCTGCCCCCTTTGCCAGGAAAGCCAGCCTTAGAACTGTCACGTGCTCTGGAACTTTCGAAGCCAGTTGGCTTATCGTGCCATGAAGTCTGAAAGAGGGCGGCTCCTTTGCCGGTCCAGGTACTGATTCTGTCATCTGAGCGTACGGCTTGCCACTTGACATCAGGGCTTGCATGGATGGGTGGCGAGCCTAATACAAATCTAAGCCTGTAAAATTGCTGTGTGTGCGTAAGGGCCAGGGGAGGAGGGGCCACCCATCCACTGACGGGCTTCTGGGGGGGTCCCTTTCTAAAGCCGCGAGGGACCGCCTAGCCTGATGTGCGGTGGGCGTGGCGGGGAGTCCCAGCAGCTTCCCGAAAAGCGTGCCGGTGGGTATTGAGCGAGTCCCAGCATTCAGCTTTGCCCTCCGTCCTGCCTGTAAGGTGGTGATGCCTGCGGTGCCCTTTCCCTTCGTGGTCTTGGGGTTCTTCGACACTCTGCACGGCTGGCATCATCGGCTCCGCTCCACACCTGTGCTGGGCTCCTATCCTGCCACGCTGTTTGAGGCTTCACCGGGTGTGTCACACGATGTGCTGCCCCTCTGCAACAGAACATCAGTGCCGTCATCTCTCCACCGTTTCTCTTTTTGGAGTGGGGAGTGGCCGTGGTTCAGCGGCAGAGGCCCCCCCCCCACTGGGCTTGCAGGAGGCCCCGGATCCCACCCTCGGCATCGCCATGTCTTAAGAGGCTTGGGTAGTGGGCAGTATGAAAAGATTGCTGCCTGAGACCCTAGAAAGCGGCTGCTAGGCAGGTTCGTGTGTCCTGCCGGGAGTGGTTGCCAGAAAGGATCCCATAGAGTACTTTCCCCCATGATAGCTGCTGGAAGGTTAATAATAATAATAATAATAATAATAATAATAATAATAATAATAATAATAATAATAATAATAATAATAATAATAATAATAATAATAATAATAATAATAATAATACTTTCAATTTATTAATCGCTTTCCCCAGTGGGCTCAAAGCAATGTA
>NW_015170382.1:59458-74674 GCF_001447785.1 Gekko japonicus | reverse complement strand
GAAGCTTTCGAATCGCTGGGTGGACGATGAGCTGGGGACAACTGGCTGGCTGCTCACACCAGCGCGGGGCTCGAACTAACACAGTTCGAATGTTAAGACAGTGGGATATACCCACTGTGCCACCGCTCCCCTTCCTTCCTAAGGTTCTTGGGCTCGGGCCTTAGATTTCCCGTTCTCCCTGCCAGTCAGATTTTGAATGACGGGTGCTTATAGCTCCTGCTTCTTGGTGGACAGATCCAGAACTGCAATCGTAGCCAAACACTCTGGAGCTGTTTTCCCTGTTCTTCCTCTTCTGCACACCTAGAGAGTTTTTTAAAGTCCTGAACCCAAACTCTACAACTTCATGAAGTCTTGCATCTCTTCAGACCTGGACTGCTTGGTATTGGTATTGATTGATTTCTTCCTCTGCTCCGTTCCAGGTAATGCAAGTCCTCGCTACATAAGATGTACATCCTATAATATTCCGTGTACCTCAGATATGGCGAAGCAGTCCCAGGTTCCTCTTGCTGCAGTCATAAAGCCATTGGCTACTCTACCGTCAGAAGAGGTGAGATTGATAACCTGATCCTTGACATGACAGAACTCATCTCAGAGATTCTTGTTGGCGCATTCGTGAGAGAGCGTTGCCCATTGGCTGCTAGGGACGAGTAGGTGGATGGGTGGGTGCTGCAGTGGAGTTCAGTGCATCATACAACATTCGTGTGGGAACTCATTAGCATAATAGGCCACACCCAACAGCAGGAACTCATTAGCATATTAGGCCACACCCCTGACAGCACATGCCATTAGCATATGAGGCCACACCCCAATGTTACCAGAAGTGTGGTCATCCAGCCACACCCACCTTTTGCTTCTTATTCTGTTTAACATGTTTGTTTTCAAAACCCAGGGCCTTTTTTGTAGCAGGAACTTCTTTGCATGGTAGGCCACACACCCCTAATGTAGCCAATCCTAATGAGTTTCTGCTGTTGGGTGTGGCCTATTATGCTAATGAGTTCCTGCTGGACGTGGCCAACTCAGGAGCCAGCCGGAACTCCGTTCCTGTGCGTTCCTGCCCAAAAATAGCCCTGCGTGTGTGTATACTCTGCCATGCATTCACAAGTCCCATGTGTGCAGCTGAGACATAAATCAAAACCATCGTTTCAGTCGAATTTGGTGTGAATGTCAGAATGTGGGGCCACCCCACTGTGTTCAGTCAGGATGTTGTGTTTGAACATGACACAAAATTGTGGTCACCGAACCAGTTTCATATCCCAGCTTCAGATCCTAGTTTAATTCTTCCACAGTTTCCTTTCCTTTCCTTTCCTACCCTGAAAAGCTCATTGATTCACCAATCTTGAGCAGCAGAAGACACTTCTTTCTTATTTTGTATGTCTGTTTGTTTATGTTTATGTTTTATTCAATTTATACCCCGCCCTCCCTGCTGCGCGGGCTCAGGGTGGCTTACAAAGAGGCCTGTGCCAATATAAAACATATTTAAAATCATTTAAGATCACTACAGTACAAATAAAATCACATTAACCAATTACTAAATAAAGTGCTCTAGATGTTATTTCACAAGATGGCGTATTTCACTGCTCTATTTCCACTGCTCTATTCCTCAGCATCATCTGCTCCGGGAATCACTGATGTTCCCTCTTCCAGGGCCAGGTTAAGATGGACAATAGTGATGGTAGTGGCGGCTCCTACTCATACGCCTGGTGGAAGAGCTCCATCTTACAGGCCCTGCGGATCTGTACAAGGTCCCGCAGGGCCCGGATCTCCACCGGGAGCTCATTCCACCAGGTAGGAGCCGCCACCGAGAAAGCCCTGGCCCTGGTCGCAGCCAGCCTGGCCTCTCTGGGACCTGGCGTTGCCAAGAGATGTTGCGTCCCAGACCGAAGTGCTTGCGGGGGAACATATGAGGGAAGGCGGTCCCTTAGGTAAGCTGGACCCAGACCATGTAGGGCTTCAAAGGTAAGAACCAGCACTTTGAAGTGAATCCGGTACGCTATTGGCAGCCAGTGCAGCGCTTTCAGCACAGGCTGGATGTGGTCTCTACTAGGAAGACCCACCAACAGCCTGGCCGCAGCATTCTGCACTAGCTGCAGCTTCTGGATTTGTGACAAAGGCAGCCCCATGTAGAGAGCGTTGCAGTAGTCTAGCCTCGAAGTGACCATCGCATGGATCACAGTGGCCAAGTCATCGCGGTCAAGGAAGGGAACCAACTGCCGCACCAGCCGCAGGTGGTAAAAGGGCTGAAAGGCCTGAGACAAACTTTGCAATTGCTGGAGTGATCTTGGGATCCTTATCACTGAGCAAAAGAGCCCCCCGGGGTTTCTGAAAATCCACAGTTCCATCTTGCATCTGGACTGACCTGTGGTCTTGGCTGTGGATTCACATCATGCATGCATTTGGACACCCTGGTTTGTTCCAACAGCACATGTGCATCCACAGTCAGAAGGAGACATCTGGCCTCAGCACACCGTCTGTCAGAGCGAGCCCAGACTGAAGTGAGGTGGTCTGCAGGCCGAATCCTGGTTTCACAGACTAACCACAGTTAATGCAGATCTGTGGCTTTCTTTTATGCCTCTGCTCTGAGCCTGTCCTTGCCCTGGGTTCTGTTTCTAGCTGTGCGACGGCATGGTGAGTCAGTGAAGGCTCTTCTCCTGCACAGCTTTGTGCAGGAGACCTGCTGCCTGCTCTCATCGTTCAAGGCCTCGTTGCCATATGAAGAGTAGGTTGAAGAAGAGTAGGTTATACCCCGCTTTTCTCTACCCTAAGGAGTCTCAAAGCACCGTACGATTGCATTCCCTTCCTTCTCTCCACAACAGACAGCATGTGAGGTAGGTGGGGCTGAGAGAGATCTGAGAGTAGAAGAAGAGGAAGAGATTGGATTTATACCCAGCCCCTCACTACCCGAAGGTGTCTCAGAGCGGCTCACAAACTCCTTTCCCTTCCCCTCCCCACAACAGACACCCTGTGAGGTGGGTGGGGCTGAGAGAGCTCTTGTCAGAAACGGCTCTTTTTCAAGAACAGCTCTTATCAGAACTACGTCTTGCCCAAGGTCATCCAGCCAGGTGCAAGTGGAGGAGTGGGGAATCAAACCCGGTTCTCCCTGATTAGAGTCCGCACACTTAACCACTACACCAAACTGGCTCTCCGAGTACCGTGACTGGCCCAAGGTCACCCAGCAGGCTTCAGGTAGAAGAATGGAGAATCAAACCCAGTTCCCTAGATTAGAGTCCATCACTCTTAGCCACCGCACCACGCTGGCTCTAAGACAATATGATACCGTCTAGGTATTGAACTTGTAACAACTGCTGTTGATGTCCTTCCGTAGCCCCCTTCCTGAATCGAAAGAATTAGATGCACGTTTAGGTTAATCCTCACGTGTCGTAAGTTGTTTAAATCAAACGTGGTTTTGTTTAGGGGAAAGATGGGGAATTGTGGTGGCCACTGAAAAGCCTCTAGGCAGCTTCACTCAAAGCCTGGTTATGCACGATTTTTTAAAAATTCTGCAGATGTTGCATCCACTGTCCAGGGGCTGGGCCAGTCGTTCTGTCCTCCACCTGTTGAAGGAAATAAGACACTTCAAATCAGTTGATGTTTGGGAAGATACAGAGGGAGGGGTGTTGAAGTGGGACTAGCAAAAAAACCCAGCGTTCAGAATCTTTGAAATGGTGGCACCTGCTCTCAAGAGGAGACCTAGCCTCCCTTGTGCGAGTGCGCAGTCTGAGGCCTTGAAGAGGGGCAGTTTGCTTCCATCAAGACTCTTTCTCAAGCCACAGTGCCAGCAATGCACGAAATATTGACAGAACCACAGGGTTTTTTTTGTTTCTTTTAATACTTTCTTTATTTTTCGAATCACACAGCAAAGACAAACAATCCAAAGGAACAAAAACAAACGACAAACCAACATAACATGTTGGGAACCCCTCGTTTGAGTTTTAAACATATGAAAGAAAGAATGTTGTTCGAATATATAATAATAGATTCACATCAGAACATTTAGAGCTTTTTCTCTACCTAGTCATATACACGTGAACAAATATTTTGAAAAGTAGTTTCTTCTCTTCCTTGTAGTTTCATTGTCAAATTATCTAATTCTGCTATCTCCATGAGTTTTTTTTTAATTAAGTCACCTTTGGATCTCCCCCCCCCCCCCCCCAAATTTTGCCAAATATAATTCTTGCAGCAGTTACTACATGTACAATCAGATATTTGTCTGATTTCTGCAAATTCTCGGGCATTATATTTAATAAAAATATTTCAGGATCAAATGGAATCTGAACCCCTACTATTTGATTTAAAATAGAATGGATCTCTTGCCAAAATTTCTTTGATCTCTCACATGTCCACCAAGTGTGATAAAACCACAGGTTTTGATTCTGGTTCTCAGTTAGCAATACAACTGTTACTGTATTCGTACCTCACTAGAGTGCTTTAGTTAAGTGGTTCAGTAAAGAACAGGTCGCCTTTTGGCTACTTTGGTGTAATGGTTAAGTGCACAGACTCTAATCTGGGAGAACCGGGTTTGATTTCCCACTTCCTCCACTTGCACCTGGCTGGATGACCTTGGGCAAGCTGCAGTTCTGATAAGAGCTGTCCTTGAAAAAGAGCAGTTTCTGTCAAGAGCTCTCTCATCCCCACCTACGCAATGTTCCCTCTAAGCTGTGGAGTCTTGTGAGCAAAAATTCTGCTTTGTGAGCTACTGGCATTAAAGTTGTGAGCAAGTGATTTGGCTACTGCTTAAATTAGTTTGCCCTGGAGCCCTCCTTCCTGAGCTAAAACAAAAATTTGTGAGCGGGAGGCTAAAAAACTGTGAGCTGGTTCACACTAACTCAGCTAAGAGGGAACACTGCTCACAGGGTGTCTGTTGTGGGGAGGGGAAGGGACACCTTTGACGGGGTATAAATCCAATCTCTTCTTCTTCTTCTTCTATATAAAACTCTTTACTTGATGAAAAACTGTGTTGAAAAGCATACACGTTCCTTCTGCGAACTGACGTTTGCCCTGTAAAAGGTTTCATCTTAGCTAGTATGTCTCTCTGGTATTCACATCATGACCCAGTGATCCACATACGAAGGTGAAGACACCTCGAAAGCGCCATGTGCTCTTATATAACCTGCCCATCCTTTGGGGTTGTCTTCCAAGGCAGGTAGGCCCACCTTCTGGGTTTAGGTGGAGTGTGACAGGGCCATGGCTGTAGTAGTTGTGAGATGTGGTCCCTGTAATTTTTCAAACGACTTTTTATTGAAAGATAAGTCAAGTATACAACCAAAAAGCCAATATGCATCAACAGTAGTGCATAACCATTCATACAAGCCACAGTGCACGCCACAGTGCACAGCATTATACGCCATCTTTATGGAAGATCAATTTGGAACATCCAGAGCACTTAATAATAATGTCGTAATATTGTAGAGATTGTTTTAAATGGTTTTTAAATGTGTTTTATGAGCTGGCTTATGCCTGATTGTGAGCCGCCCTGAGCCCGCGTTGCGGGGAGGGCGGGCTATAAATTGAACTTATAAATATAAATAAATAAATACAAACTTGCTGTGAGTCCAAGGACAGTTACAACAATGGACGACGACCACTTCAGAGCTTCTCTGTCACTTAAGGTTCTTCTCTCCTGGTGTTTTATGTTTGCTGTTTTTATGCCGCTTACATTTATTTTTTATGTGTATGCCAACCTCTGAATATTTTTAAAGTGGAAGGGTGGGGATATAACCTCACTAAATAAAACCGAAGCTTTTTGGTTGCATAAAACCAAGAAGCCCCAACATAAGGGATGGGGGGGGGGGAAGCGTGGCTCCGTGGAAGAGCCTCTGCCGGGCGTGCAGAAGGCCCCAGGTTCAGTCCCTGGAGCCATCTCCGGTTTAAAAGGGCTAGGCAGTGGATGATGTGGAAGACCTCCGCCTGAGAGACCCCTAGAGAGTCACCGCCAGTCTGAGTGGGTGATAACGGCCTTGACGGACGGATGGTCCGATTCAACCTAAGGTGGCTTTGTCTGTGTTCGTGGCAACCAAGGAATGAATAAAACAATCTGAACACAATAACATTCCGTGGCTGGTTTGTGTCTTATCCCTGGGCTGGACTTTGTCACGCTTCCCCCCCCTTGACGAAAGGTTCAGCGGTTCCAGACTGCTGTCCCCCCTTCAGTGGGATTCAGTTGACCGTTGCGAGCCGGGAGTAAGAGCCTTCCTGAGAAAGGATTTCCCCCCCTCCTGTCGTGGCCCCCTCCCCTAGAGGAGAGGAGACATAGTTGCTCCACAGAAAGATCAGCTGTGTAAAACTGTTAGGGGGCAAATGTAGGGAAAGGCTAGGCGCCTGGTTGGCATGGACTGTAGGAGAACGTGCGTAAGGCATGCTGGGAGATACTCGCATCACCTGTTGGGAAGGAAAGGGGAGCTCTTGAAATAGCCTCGGTGCCCACGTTCTTGTTCTTCTTCTTCTTCCATTCCAGGCTCCTCCTTATTTGGTAGACCATGGAGAATCGGGTCCCATCCGGTGCAATAGGTGCAAAGCCTACATGTGCCCTTTTATGCAGTTCATTGAGGGTGGACGAAGGTTCCAGTGCTGTTTCTGCAGCTGCGTCACCGAGGGTGAGCTTTTTTTCCCTGCTAGGAGGCCGTTGTGGAGGGTCAGGGACAGGGACCTTCCTGTTCCCGCTGCAAAGAAAAGATAACTCAATGTTAACCAGAAGCCCAGAATTCAAGGCAGAGTCTTTACACAAAAGCAGCACTCGATGTAACAAAAAACCCCACTTCTCCTGTGTAAAGAGCTGCCCCTGCCTTGAATTCTGGGCTTGCGGTTAAAACCATTTACTAAAACGGCACCCTTTTCATGCACATAGCATTTGCTTCTTGCACGTGCTTGTGGAGACATCAGACCCCAAGGAATGCGGTGCTGTGCGTTCTTTCGGCCGGGTGCTTCGGAAGGTGCTCGCCTCAGTCCTGCAATGGCTGCAGTCGGTCACTTTCACCAGCCTGCACCTGGGTGGCCAGGGCTCTGTACCTGGCAGAGTGCAGAGTGTGGTGGTGAATGCAGAATTCAGCTCCTTCTGAGAACGTTCACTTCCACTTTTAAACAGAACAGAAACAGGTTCACTTGTGCCCTGCCTGTCCTTCCATCGTAGACCCAGAGTGGCTTCCAGCAGTCTCCCTACTTCATTTCATGATCACAACAATAACCCCAGGAGGTAGGCTACACTGAAAGTGACTGGCCCAAATTCACCTGCTGAGCTTCCATAGCAGAGTGGGGATTCGAGCCTGGGTCTCCCAGGTCGTGGTCCCGACACTCTTAAGCACTACACGACACCGGCTCTTTTAGCCCTCGTGGTTGCAAGGATGCTTTCAGAAGTGTGCGGGCAATGTCTGGGGAAGCCTCAGAAGCCAAAAGGGGGGATGAGGGGCAAGGGTTTTGTGTCTCGCTTGGCTCCTTGCAGAATTAGATTATGCAAGTGAAGAAGCAAGCCCTTTGCCTAACTCATACGCACGGCACCATTCAGCTTTCAGGGGCCAGACGGTAAGTTGTACAGGTAGGATTTTGTGGCCAAGGCTTCCTCCACCCCCTACCCCCCCCCCTCCCATTGAGCAGCTTGTGTTGGGTCAAGGAGCAGGGTGACAGGTGTGTTCTGTTGTGTTCTTTAGATGAGCTCAAGTGGTTAAGACGCTGAACTGCAGGCTGTGGAGGGTCAGTAGTTCAGCAGTTCGAGACCCCAGTGTGCCACATGACGGAGTGAGCTCCCGTCTCTAGTTCCAGCTCCTGCCAGCCTAGCAGTTCGAAAGCAAGAAATTGCAAGTAGATAAATAGGTACCACTTCGGTGGGAAGGTAACAGCGTTCCGTGCGCCTTGGTGTTTAGTCATGCCGGCCACATGACCATGGAAACGTCTTCGGACTGCGCTGGCTCTTCGGCTTTGAAACGGAGATGAGCACCGCAACCCTAGAGTCGGGACTCGACTGGCTTTCGAGCAAGGGAAACCGTTTACCTTTTTAAAGCTCAAACACAATAGTTTTCATGGGCGTAGACGTGAGCCTTCTGGAAAGAACTGCTTTGTGTTGCTGGTGCCGTGTGTTCTCACTTAACGATGCATACGATTTGGGAAGGCTGTTAAGACTGTGGGCGCACGGCAGCAAAACCCCCCAGCGTTAAAAAGAAGCGGCCACAGGCATGCAGAGCTGGCTCCGGGCCCTGAGGATCTCTCCTCTGTCCCTGAGCACAGCAAGTGCTCCTCAAGGGGAGGGTCCGTTCCCTCCTCAGGGGCTGGAGGAGGAGCAGATAAGGAGACAAGGCAGCCCACGAGGCGCTTTCCCTGGGCCCTCAGCCAGGACTGTGGAAACCGCCCCCCCCTCTTCTGGTCGGAGCAGAGCGTCCAGGAACGGCAAGAGTGAGAGCCATCTGGTTGCCTCCTCTCCTGCTTCTCTTTCCAGCCCCCTTCCAGCTGGCTTTGAGTAACCTCATTTGCAGGCAAGACACCATCTAAGACCAAAGCACGTCATTGATTTCAGACCCTTCCCGAGCCTACCTAGCTAGCACTTGGTGCTTTCTGCAGCCTGTTGCTCACACCGGGAGCAGGAGAGAGTCTTCCACATGCTGCATCTTTGCGTCCTAGGTTGGGTTTCTTTTTTAACATTTCAGTTCCTTGGCAGCAGTTCTAGTTTGGGGTTTTGTTATTGTTATTAGTGGGGAAGCTTTTTTGCTTTGCGTATGGGAGTGAGGGGAGAGGCCCCTTGCCCTCCAGTCTTGGAGTCTGTCTTCCCCCAGAAAGGGAGGGGCTACCAGCAGACTTCAAAGGACGGCGGAAGACATGGCGGGAGCTGGTCCATGGGGTCGTGAAGAGTCAGACTCGACTGTGCGACTGAACAACAACAACAACAACCAGCAGACTAGGGTCTTTCCTTCCCTTGAAGAGATGTCCTCAGGCAACTGCAGAATTTCAGCATTTCCATCATTTTGCACTTGCTACTCATGGGAAATCCTCCTTCTTCCCCACAACTAAGATTGCGTTGTACCTGTCTTGACAGTCTTATTGGCTAAAAAGGTAAAGGTTCCCTTGCTCGAAAGCCAGTTGAGTCCAACTCTAGGGTTGCGGTGCTCATCTCCATTTCCAAGCCGAAGAGCCAGCGCTGTCTGAAGATGTTTCCATGGTCATGTGGCCGGCATGACTAAACACCAAGGCGCATGGAACGCTGTTCCCACCGAAGTGGTACCTATTTATCTACTTGCGATTTCTTGCTTTCGAACTTCTAGGTTGGCAGGAGCTGGAACTTATTCTAGCTTATTGGCTAGAAGCTTGCTTTTTACAGACGAAGCTGAGGTTCTCAAGAGGCTGAAATCTGCCTCTTGGTGCTGATTTCTGCACAAGGGCAGTCCAGTTGGGAGCTGAACAGCGATCCACATCTAGTCTTCTGCGGGCTTGTTCCCGTGTGTTTTTTGCTTAGCAAGAGGGTGCTCAGCCCACCCCAAGGTCTCACCAACAGGCAGAAACACAACAATAACGATTATTGGTTTGCGGCAGTGGTGTGTGAGTGTGAATGTGTGAAAGGAGCCGAATGTGGACAGCTGCCCCAGTGCCGAGCACACTACCAGAAACTGGATCCCGCAGGCTTTTGGAAGGCTTATGCCGTCTCCCAGTGCCTGTCATACCCTTTCTGGAGTGTATCCTAAACCTACCGTCTCCTTGGTGGTGTCGCGATGCTTGGTGTTGGTGGCAAGAAAGCACTCAGGGTGTGTTCCCTTCTGTTCTGCAGTACCATCTCACTACTTCCAGCACTTGGACCACACGGGCAGGCGAGTGGATTACTATGACCGGCCGGAGTTGTCTTCGGGGTCGTATGAGTTCTTGGCCACCGTTGACTACTGCAAGGTATGGCTACTCTTAAGCACACTGAAAGCAAATGCCCACTATTCCCCCGCACTCAGGTGGGCAGGTAGGAATCTGTTCCGGGCTTTATAGACCTGAAGCGCACTCCCTTACATTGCCCCCAGTGGGAAATGTACTAGACTGAACTTTTTCAAATTGAAGTCTGGAGGTACGCAAGCAGAGGGTGCTTGTCTTACCCAGGAGTCGGGCTTCCGGTTCTTAAGACCTTCATGTTTGTTGAAGTTGCTGTCGGCCCAACCAGAGTGTGAGGTGTGGAATGCTTTTATATGTGCTTCCAGTCATGGGTAGGGGTATCATTCTCGTCACCGTTTCTTGATGGCTCATGCCAAACACTTAGAGCAGGTAACAGTAAGGCAGATTTTCAAAATGCTACATTTCAGTTGGTTAAACCAGTTAGGAAGCGTCTTTAAAAGGGGTCTTGTCACTCCCGCTCCCCGTCCAAACCAAACAGAAAGCTCTTAAAGCCTTGCATGTTTACGGAAAGAGTGGGAAGCCCCTAAGAGAGCCTCTTTGTCGCCTGGATGTAGAACGTGTTTAGGGAAGGTGCTTTCTCCTTGAGGTGGCACATCTTTTCAGCCCCTTCATATAGCTAGCCGCCTCTACAGTTTGACGGCCCCAGTAGCCCCTGGCTTACGTTTTGGCTCTCGCCTACGGCTCATTTTGTTGTTGCTCTTGCTGTCAGGTCACTGCTACCTCGTGGCGACCCTGTAGGGCAGTGGTGGCGAACCTATGGCACGGGTGCCAGAGGTGGCACTCAGAGCCCTCTCTGTGGGCAACGCGTGCCATCGCCCCAGCCAGGCCCAGACCATCATTAAAGTGTCGAATTCTCTGCCAAATAATTTTAAGTAAATGACAGCATTTGGGATTGCTTTCCTTACTTTGTCTGGATCATCTTAAGTTAATGTATGAGTTGTTTTTTCTAAAGTAGAACCTCCGTATTCAGGTTAAATTGCCGTGTTGGCACTTTGTGATCAATAAGTGGGTTTTGGGTCGCCGTTTGGGCACTCGGTCTCTAAAAGGCTCGCCATCACTGCTGTAGGGTTTTCAAGGCAAGAACCTGCTCCGTCACAGGTGGGCTGTGTGCCGTGGAGTGTCAGTGTGTTCTAACTGCATTTCACATGTACGCATGTCAGTGATCATGTTCTTTGCTACTTTCCTCTGCAGAATAACCAGCTCCCCAATCCCCCTGCCTTCATTTTCATGATCGATGTGTCATACAATGCAGTCAGGAGTGGTTTGGTGAGGCTGATATGTGAAGAATTGAAGACTCTCCTGGATTACCTACCCAGGTAAGTCTGCAGATGGGATGGATGGCCCTGAAAGGAGGTGCTCTGGAGCAGTGGGCTGGAGGATCCAGGCTAGGTTTTCTGCTAATGCAAGGCCCTTCCGTCAGCGAAACAGGTATTTCCTGTCTCTGCTCTACTGCTTAACTCTTTCTATCATTGCTCAATAGAGAGCATTTTAACATACTGCGTCTGTGCCTGGTTTGCCAGTTGTACAGCTGTGGATAGGAAAGCACTCCAGAGAGTTATCATCACAGCCCAGAAGATTATTGGCTGTCCTCTCCCATTCATGGAGGAATTGTATAGTTCTCGATGCTTGAAAAAAGCAAAGAACATTTTGCAGGATTTGTCACACCCTGAACACTCCCTGTTTGAACTGCTGCCTTCAGGTAGAACATATAGGACAATTAAAACAAGGACAAACAGATTAAAAAACAGTTTTTATTCGAGAGCTATTATTGCTTTAAATGCTGTATGAATTGGAATTTGGGTGACATTGGTGGTTTAAGTTGCAATGTGAACCCTAATGGTTGTGTGAGTGTATATGAGTATGGTTGTAGATCACCGAATGATTGCATCTTAATTTCGTTGTACTATGTACAATGACAATAAAGCTTATGATGATGATGATGATGATGATGATGATGGTGATGGTGATGGTGATGATGATGATGCCAGTTGATCTCTCCCCCAGTACTACTCCGGGGGGGGGGGCGGGACAGGAGGGCCTGCAGAGATTGCAAACCGGAGGGGTGTGTGTGTTCTGCAGCAGGAAGGGAAGGGGGACTGGTAGCAGAAGATTTAATCAAGGTCCAAGCCATGAGATCGATGTGGGATGCAAACGTCTAAAGGGGACTTGATCGCGAGGGCTCTACTAATTGCCCCGTTTGGCAATTTTATCATCTGCTAGAAATGTCCTGTCGGCCCTAGCTGTGGAACTCCTTCAGGACCCTGATTGGTTTTTTGTTGTCCTGGAGGGAGGCCCAGTGCCAGTCGTTTGCTAACCCCCTCCCCTCCCCCTTTTTCTTACAGGGAAGGGAACATGGAAGAATCGGCCATCCGGGTGGGTTTTGTCACTTACAACAAAGTTCTGCACTTCTACAATGTGAAGAGCTCCCTAGCCCAGCCTCAGATGATGGTCGTGTCTGATGTAGCAGATATGTTTGTACCTCTGCTTGACGGCTTCCTGGTGAACGTTAATGAGTCCCGCACAGTTTTCACCAGGTAAAGAGGAGACAAGGAACAATAAATGCCTTCAGTGTGTCCCAATAGCCTGTCGGAGCCCATCGAGTAGTTTTATCACTGATACTTAAACCTAAATGAGAGACTGGGGGCGATTTCGCACTAGAGCTGCCTCGCGGTGCAGCCGCCATTTGCCCCGACACAAACATGTCAATTTCACACCCGAAGCTGCGGGGCTGCATTTTGACTCGCGGCTTCGCCCGATTTCCTCCGCAGTTTCGTGATCCTGGTTTTTGAGGATCACGAAACTGCGGAGGAAACCGGGCGAAGCCGCGGGTCAAATGCAGCCCCGCAGCCTCGGGTGTGAAATTGACAAATAGTGTCGGGGCAAACGGCGGCTGCACCGTGAGGCAGCTCTAGTGCGAAATCGCCCGGTGTGTTAAATTCTGGAACATGTGATTTTTAAGGGGATGGATAACGGGGGGGAACCTCTCTTGCTGGGAGGCTGGTCCCGCCTCTGTTGTTGGCTCTTGCACAGCTTTCCAGTCACTTGAGTGGAAGAACTCCAGAAGGCGGACTGTAAAGCTCCCTGGAAATGTAAGATCTCTCCTCCATATCCCTTCAGAACTATTCAGGATAGTAAAAGGGGCTGGTGAGTCAGTTGACGGTTGGGAACCAGACGCTCTCTTTTTAGATGGTGGAACCTGGTCGCTTCTGCTTAAGCCTCCCGGTGGTTAGAGCCGGCGGCTCTTTTTGTAGCAGGAACTCCTTTGCATATTAGGCGACACACCCCTATTGTAGCCAATCCTCCAAGAGCTTACAGAGCTCTTCTTACAGGAGCTACTGTATGCTCTTGGAGGATTGGCTACATTAGGGGTGTGTCACTTAATATGCAAATGAGCACCTGCTACAAAAAGAGCCCTGGGTGGCAGAGATCTGCTTTTTAATTGCTTGGAAGGTGGTTGATGGCTCCCGAGTGCCCCGCCTACCCCTACTCTGAAGGCCCCTGCGGAGGAGGTGGCTCCTGCTGCTCTGGGGCTGACATGGGGGGGTGGGGTGGGGTGGCCCTT
The DNA here is from genome assembly GCF_001447785.1 of Gekko japonicus. Lineage (NCBI taxonomy): Eukaryota > Metazoa > Chordata > Lepidosauria > Squamata > Gekkonidae > Gekko > Gekko japonicus. The sequence continues at coordinate 61,266 of NW_015170382.1, read as the reverse complement.
GTGGGACCTCTGCCACAGCCGGGTGAAGCCGGGGGAGCTGTGATGAACAAGCACCAGTGAAGGAACCAAAGGAGGTACTGCTCTACTTAGTGGATTAAGTCAGTTGTGAACTTGACCGGCAGTGGACACAGTGGTTGTTTTGAAAGGGTTCGTGGAGGAGAGGCCCATCCATGTCAAAAATGACACGGATTCCATGTCAAAAATGAAGTCAAATGAGGAGGAAGATCTGTGTTTTATTTCAATTAACAGGTTCCATAGATTCCATGTCAAAAATGAAGTCGAATGAGGAGGAAGATCTATGTTTTATTTCAATTAACAGACAAACAGTTGGACCAAATAGTCCATCCAAAATTGACTACTTTCTTCTCAGCATATTCAGGAAATATGCTTCAATTAATAGAAAAACAATTAGACCAAATAGTTAATCAAAAATTGACTATTTACTTCTTTTTCTTCTTCATCTTCTCCTTGAGCATATTCTGAACATATTCAGGAAATACATGATATTTTATACATGGACTGACATCATCAAGAAAACAATATTCAAACAGCATAATTGGTTACAAAAGACAGTGGTCATTTGAGTAATAATCCTCTGATTGGCCAGATATAAAGAAACATGTATCTACGTCAAACTAAGTGTTTTACTTAACCTAACCTAAATGATAATGGGCAAGGATTCTTCATATCAGACTAAAATCTTATCTGACCCAGACATTGCAAGGTTTGCCCTAAGAACTACAGAATCATGAACTTTGTACTTATTATGTTGTCTGCTAACAATATCAGACCTACAAGAGGAAAGCCTTCTATAGAACAGGCCTTTCTAACATCCTAATAAAATATTACTTAAAGAACAAATCTATAAAAACCAGAGAAATATGAATATTTACAATCAAGAAGGAAAAAAAACCAACGTTACGTGTTGGAAGGGATGTGGGCAGGTAGGCTCTTATATTCACTGCTGGTGGAGTTGTCCAGTAATTAACCAATTCTGGAAGGAGATAACTCTACGAATAAGGGACATGACTAGTCAAAGAATCTCCTTTAAGCCGGAAACGATTTTATTGAATAAATGGGACGACTCTACAAAGGAAGACAAGAGACATCTCACGTCGCTACTGCTAACAACGGCCAAATTAACAATAGCCGCGCTGTGGAAATCTCCAGATCCTCCTACACTATCTTTGTGGCATGACAAGCTGTGGGAACAGTTTGTCATGGCAAAACTCAACAATTTAAATCAGGGGGTCCAGGCTTCTAACACCACATTGAATATGAAATTTGGAAGGTTCTGGTCACCGGTAGTGGACTATATGACGAAACACGAGATATTACCCACAAACCACATATATCACAGGTGGTTGTTCCTATAATGCACATGATATCAGCGGTTCCTGAATAAGAGGTGTAAGCACATATACACTGTACGATATGTAGCAATGATCAAGGGTGGAAATGAGGAGAGCAGCCTTTAAGATAAATTAACTTAACGTAGCTATATTTGGTCACCATGAGTTAGACTAAAGAACCGTCCTGGCTCATAGTTGATGTAATATTTATAGTGGACATTGTTTGCACATCTTTGTAGGATACACAGTGTTACGCATGTAATGTTTGAACCTCCAATTCCTCCATTTGTGTTTATGTGTACTTTTAAGTAAAAGAATAAAAATAAATTTTAAAAAAGAAGGAAAAAACCTATATATGAATATATTCCCATTCATACTACAGTTACTAGCTACGGGGAACACTTAGATTGGAGTCCCGGAGCACCTTAGAAGATCGTCAGCATGGGGGGGGGGGGA
>NW_015170382.1:57381-59306 GCF_001447785.1 Gekko japonicus | reverse complement strand
AATGCTGGGCGGGGGGGGGGAGTCAGCGTCAAGGGAAAGCCTCAGCCTCCATTCCCTTTGTTGGCTCTTTGGGACAGCAAGGAGGAGGAGGGGGGGATTGGATTTATTCCCCGCCCTTCACTTGGAGTCTCAGAGCGGCTCACAAACTCCTTTCCCTCCCCCTCCCCACAACAGACACCCTGTGAGGTGGGTGGGGCTGAGAGAACTCTTGACAGGAACTGCTCTTTTTCAAGGACAGCTGTGCCAGAGCTTGTGACTGACCCAAGGTCACACCAGCAGCTGCAAGTGGAGGAGTGGGGAATCAAACCCGTTTCTCCCAGATTAGAGTCCGCGCACTTAACCACTACACCAAACTGGCGAGAGAGGATGCTGGATTGAATGGACCCTCGGCGGTCTGATCCAGCAGGGCGCTTTTCTTAGTATCTGTTCTTTGTTTGCCGACTTTGAGTTTGCCTTTTGATTGCCATGCTTTTGATTTGCAGCTTGCTGGACCAGATCCCTGAAATGTTTGCTGATACCAGGGAAACAGAAACCGTGTTCGGTCCAGTGATTCAGGCTGGCATGGAAGCACTAAAGGTTTGTGTTCCTCCTCGGTTGGCATTGACCTTTCTCTGTTGTGTTGTGAATCTCAATGTTCCCTCTAAGCTGTGGGGTCGTTGTGAGCAAAAATTCTACTTTGTGAGCTATACTGGCATTAAAGTTGTGAGCGAGCGATTTGGCTGATGCATAGATTAGTTGGCTCTGGAGCCGTCCTTCCTGAGCGAAGACAACAGTGTGTGAGTCAGAGGCTAAGAAACTGTGAGCTAGCTCACACTAACTCAGCTTAGAGGGAACACTGGTTGTGATATGTGATATGTCTGACCATCTTACTTTGTAATCTCTCTGATAGGCAAGTGTGTCTGTGGCACTGCAGCCAAAGTTTGCGTGCGTTCGGGATTTTAAAAAATGTATGCATGGGGTGAAACTTGCGGGCAGTTGAGATTTGCATGGAGTTGTCACAGGCCTATTGTACCACTTGGGGTTTATTTATTTTTTTTGCTGTGTCTGTGTGTCTGCTGTTGAAATGCTGCTGCACAGTCTGCTGACATAGGCAGAAAACATGAAATAAAAACTGTTCAAGAGTCTGAGGGGCTTGTTGTGTGGGATAGGTGTTTTTTAAAACTGTTAAATTAGCTCAGGTCACCATGGGACATTCTGTAGGTCTTAATGGCAGAAGGTCAAGGATCTGGTGCGGGGCTGCCTTCTGGAAGCTTCTCCAAGCAGCATCAGCGTAGAACGCAGTTCTGACCAAGGCTCCCTCTAAGCTGTGGAGTCTTGTGAGCAAAAGTTCTACTTTGTGAGCTACTCTGGCATTGAAGCTGTGAGCGAGCAGTTTGGCTGCTGCATCGGTTAGTTTGCTCTGGAGCCCTCCTTCCCGAGCTAAGACAAAAATCTGTGAGCCGTAGGCTAAAAAACTGTGAGCTAGCTCACACTGACTTGGCTTAGCGGGAACACTGGCCCCGACTGTAGGCTCGTGCTTTGGCATGCTTCTTGAGCATCAAGCAAAGTAGAATTTGGCCTGGCGGACCAGAGCAGACACTGTGGGCTCCCTGAACTGCCAGGCGGTGCAGGCTGTGGTTTCTAAGCATCTGCTGCTGTGAGCATTTCCTTACTCCTTGTTGCTTCTGCCAGCCACCTGGAAGCCCTTCCCAGGGGAAAATGCTAGCCCCCTCTCTCACCCGTTTTCTTCCTCACCCCATCCCGTGTGGCTTTTGTCCACGTGGGTCCCACATTCCCTGGCAAAACCTTTTCGGTAGTCAGCAAAGGGCCCCTTCTCTTTCTTTGGCTGGCAGGAAAGCCGGTAGGGTCCAAGCCAACCCCTTCTGTATACATGCCGAGCACTAGTAAGGTCATTGTAACCAGTGTGCTCCTGGGAGATGCTCCTC
>NW_015170382.1:37281-57345 GCF_001447785.1 Gekko japonicus | reverse complement strand
TTCCTCATATTAAAAAGAGGGCAAACTGATCCGACATGTGTTCTTCCTTGCGTCTCTCCTGTTGTGAGTAGACACTGCAGAGGTGACTACTTCTGATGTCACCCATCTTCATGGTCCTTTAGTCCTGCATCCGCTACCCTGGGAAAGGAAACCTGGAGAGTCATAAGAACATAAGAACATAAGAGACGGCAATGTTGGATCAGGCCAAAGACCCATCCAGGCCAACACTCTGTGTCACACAGTGGCCAAAAACACCAGGTGCCCCCAGGAGGTCCAGCAGTGGGGCCAGGGCACTAGAAGCCCTCCCACTGTTGAGCCCCCCAAGCACCAAGATGACAGAGCATCACTTGCCCCAGAGCCCCTATCTATACCTTGTGGCTAATAGCCACTGATGGACCTCTGCTCCACATGCTTATCTAATTCCCTTTTGAAGCCGGCCATGCTTGTAGCCGCCACCACTTTCTGTGGCAGTGAATTCCAAGTGTTAATCACTCTTTGGGTGAAGAAGTACTTCTTTTTATCCGTTCTAATCCGACCGCTCAGTAATTTCATGGAGTGCCCACAAGGAGTTCTTGTATTGTGAGAAAGGGAGAAAAGTACCTCTTCTGAGAAGTCATGGCTTCTCAGAATGTCTGAGTACACAGAGTGCAAAAGATAGCAGTTGAGGGTCTTTGGGAGTCCCTCAGCTATCGTGTTTCCATTTCACCTACGGACTTTTGCCTACTCCCTTGCAGGCAGCTGAATGTGCAGGCAAGCTCTTCATATTTCACACATCACTGCCCATCGCAGAGGCTCCAGGGAAGCTGAAGAACAGAGATGACAAGAAACTGATCAACACAGATAAAGAAAAGGTAATGGATTGCTTTCATTTTTCTTTAAGGGAAGAAGAGATATTTGAGGAGGAGTGGAGTGTGGCAGGAGTTGCCTAGTCAAGTATAGATCCTTGTTTCTGCTTTAACCCCTTCCTCCCTCTCCTCTGTCCATTTGGAACATCTGCCACTTTCCGCCTTTATCCTCCCCAAATACCTTGTTTTCCTTTTATTTATTTGTTTATTTATTTGGATTTCTATCCCGCCCTCCCCTTAACGGGCTCAGAGCGGGTTTCGACAGTATAAAATACAATACAAGTAAAACCACATTAAAACACAATATAAAATAACATTGTTCATATGTACCACACAGCTCTAGTAAATCCCGCAGGGCCCTGATCTCACACGGGAGCTCATTCTGCCAGCCATGGGCAGACAAGTTTTCAATAGCTGATCAGCATTCTTGGCACCATAGCTGGCACCAGAGGAGCATCCCGGTATGAAGTTCTGTGCTGGTTATGCCACCTGTTGCAATACCAGGATAAAGGGAAACAACGTGTGGTCTGGAAGGGGCAGGGGGCCGATGTTTGAATGAGGCGGGTCCTGAGGAGGAGAGGTGGGAAGAGGTGCTCCCGTAGGGAGACACAAGTTGATGGGGCTGGGCTCCTAGAATGAATGGTGGGATTTAAACAATCTGCACTCCTTATCTGCAGTTCCGTTCAGAGATCTGTTAAGAGCTAACGCATATAAGCCAGGAAGAATAAAATAAAACCAATGTGCAGCAATTAATATAGCCAACAACGTAAAAATGCACTTGTCTGTTAAAAGACAAATAAGAAGGGCTTTGCTCGGAAGGGACAGGCCTAAGAGAGAAAGCAGCAGTTTGGGTCTCTTTGAGGAGGGAGTTCCAGAAGGCAGAGGAGGCTCCAGGGAGGTTGAAGAAGAAGAAGAAAAGAGAAGAGAAGAGATTGGATTTATACCCCACCCTTCACTACTCAAAGGAGTCTCAGAGCGGCTGACAAACTCCTTTCCCTTCCCCTCCCCACAACAGACACCCTGTGAGGTCAGTGGGGCTGAGAGAGCTCTTGACAGAAACTGCTCTTTTTCAAGGACAGCTGTGCCAGAGCTTGTGACTGACCCAAGGTCACATCAGCAGGTGCAAGTGGAGGAGTGGGGAATCAAACCCGGTTCTCCCAGATTAGAGTCTGCACACTTAACCACTACACCAAACTGGCTCTCTTTCTCTGGTTGCAGCCCAGCTGGAGAAGAGCCTTATTAGGCACTCTTAGATTGGTGGGCATCTTTGCATGGGAAGAAGAGGCTCTCTGGGAGCCGTGGCCTCAAGCCAGTTCAGACAAGTGCATGCCAATGATGGGTGTTTGACACTGGTAAGATAGGCTTCACCTGGAAAATCTCAATTGTTCATCGAGCAGCTTCAATAGCCTTCAAAACCAGCCCCTTCAAGGGGATGCAGAATGATTGTCTCTTGAGACTCCTTTGGGTAGTGAAGGGTGGGGTATAAATCCAATCTCCTCTTCTTCTTCTTTTTCTTTGTGCAATTTTTGCACCTCCTTTAAAGCCTTTCTACATCTGGTCACTAATGTACGGTGCATTGCTTGTGAAGAGACAGTTAGCCAAGATCCTGGCTTTTCTTGCAGCAAGATGTACCTTTGGACTTTCCAGTTCCCATACTGAGCACAGAACATCTGCGCAAGCGCCTAACCAGATCGCCACAGTGTTGACCCTTCCTGTATTCCCCCGTACTTTTCAACCTGTGGAGATCTGGTTATCTGCCCAGAATACCAGTTTGGTCTGGTTTGACAGAGGGAAAAGCAGGAATTGAGCAGTTCTGCCCTCTCTCCCTCACCTGTTACAATTTCACTTTCCTGTCCCTGTAATGGGCCTACCATGTCCTTGCTCTTTTTCTTACTTTAAACATAAGAAAACCCTTTTTTGTTGTTTTTAGCATCTCTCGCTAGCCTCATACTGAGCTTTCGCTTTCCTGACTCTCTACAAGCACTGGTGATTTGTTTATATTCGTCCTTAGTTATAAGACCCTCCTTCCACTTTCTAAATGAGTCTTTTTTATTTCTCAAGTCTTTAGAAAGCTGTTTCTGGAGCCACCTTGGCTTCTTTAGGCTCTTCCCATTTTTCCTTCTCCTAGGAATCGTTTGTGGTTGTGCCTTCAGTATTTCGCTTTTAGGAAACTCCCATCCCTCTTGAACTCCCTTCTCCTGAAGTATTTTTGACCGTGGGATTCTACCCAGCATAACTTTAAGTTGGTCAAAATTTGCTTTCCTGAAGTCCAACCTATGTGTCTGACTATATACAGCTTTCATCTTCCCCAAGACTGTAAATTCGAAAATTACATGGTCACTACTACTCAGGGTGCCCACTACTTTCACCTCGTCAACCAGTTCTTCCCTGAAGATTCCCTTGTTTCCCTCTCTACTTTCTGGAAAATGAAGTTGTCAGCAAGACAAGTCAGGAATTTATTGGACTTCTTGTTTTTAGCAGAGTTGGACTTCCAACACCTATCTGGGTAACCATCTCCCGATAGAAGAGCTTCATCTCAAAAGCATAAGCCGTGGTCCAAAAATCCAAACTTTTCTTGATGATACCATTTACATAACCAGTCATTTACTTGCAGTATTCTTCTTTCCCTTCCTAAGCCACGGACTTCCAACAGGCAGAACTGATGAAAACACAACCTGCACTCCCAGGTCCTTCATCTTCTTATCAAGAGCTCTTTTAATACCTTAATACCTTCTGGGCTGTGCCGGATGGTATCATTTGTTCACATGTGGATGAGCAAGAAAAGATAATAATCCGTGGGCTTGATGAGTCTTCGTACCCTTTCCGTCACATCCTGGATGCGTGCACCCAGTAGACAGCATACCTCTCGAGACGACAAGTCTGGTCAGCACACTTTAGCTTCTACCCTTCTCAGTAGGGAATCCCCAGTTACCAGCACACACCTTCTCCTATATTGGAGAGCAGAAGCTCGAGCTCTCTCATCCACAGGGGTCTGAGAAATTTTCTTCAAGCTTCGTGGAGGCTGCGGGAGGAGCCCTTCTTCCAGTGCCAGTCCACTGCTCCTTTTACAAATTAATATGTTGCTGAATCCAAGTTTTGTTCATCTGTGGCACGAAGCTGTTCAGGGTGGTGAGAACCAGTGAGGATTGTGAGGCACTCCAAAGGGATCTGTCAAGGATGGGCAAGTGGGCGTCAACGTGGCAAATGGGGTTCAATGTGACCAAGTGCAAGGTGATGCACATTGGAGCCAAAAATCCTAAATATAAATACACGTTGATGGGGTCTGAACTGGCAGAGACTGATCAAGAGAGAGATCTTGGAGTTGTAGTAGATAACTCACTGAAAATATTGAGAAAGTGTGCAACTGCAATAAAAAAGGCCAACGCTATGCTTGGGATTATTAGGAAGGGAACTGAAAACTAATCACCCAGTATCATAATGCCCCTGTATAAATCAATTGTGTGACCTCATTTTGAGCACTGTGTACAGTTCTGGTCACCACACCTCAAAAAGGATATTATAACATTTGAAAAAGTGCAGAAAAGGGCTACTAGAATGATAAAAGGGTTGGAACACTTTCCCTATGAAGAAAGGTTAAAGTGCTTGGGGCTCTTTAGCTTGGAGAAACGACGGCTGAGGGGTGACATGATTGAGGTTTATAAGATTATGCGTGGGATAGAGCAGGTAGAGAAGGAAGTACTTCTTCACCAAAAGAGTGATTAACACGTGGAATTCACTGCCACAGGAGGTGGTGGCGGCTACAAGCATGGACGGCTTCAAGAGGGAATGAAACATCTGGAGCAGAGTTTCATCAGTGGCTATTAGCCACAAAGTATAGATAGGAGCTCTTGGTTTGGGGCAAGTGATGCTCTGTATTCTTGGTGCCTGGGGGCGGCAGGGAGGCAACAGTGGGAGGGCTTCTAGTGTCCTGGTCCCACTGCTGGACCTCCCGATGGCACCTGGTATTTTTGGCCACTGTGTGACAAAGTGTTGGACTGGATGGGTCCTTGGCCTGATCTAACATTGGCTTCCTTTATGTTCTTATGTTCTTATCACATACACTCACGGGTCAACCTTTAAGCATGGTAATCAATAGTGAAACATTTTAATGCCCTAAAAATACAAACAGATGCTATTTCCGCCGTTCATCATGTGGTGCTGATGGGGAGTGGCTTAAAGGGATCCTCAGCACCGCGTGCTGCACTTGCTGCAGCCTGCTCTTCTCCCTGTAAGGACCTGCTCCTGGGAGTCAGGGAGCCACGGGGACACCTGTGAGGGTTTGCAGAAGGGGGGAACTGGGACTCTCTCGTCAGCGGAAGGGCCACTCACCAAAGGAGCCTGAAGCCCCTTTTTTCTTCTTTCCTCACATTGGCATGTTCTCTATTTTTTGGCCCCGTTGTCCTTTCTGATGTCTTTGCTTTCCTTTTTTTGTTGTCCCTAGACCCTGTTCCAGCCTCAGACCAGCTTCTACAGCAACTTAGCCAAGGAATGTGTCGCTCAAGGGTGCTGTGTGGATCTGTTCCTTTTCCCAAACCAGTACTTGGATGTGGCGACCTTGGGAGTCGTTCCTTATCAGACCGGGGGCTCTGTCTATAAATACGCCTACTTCCAGGTATGGTGCGTCTGGCTTGACAGGGCCTGCTCTCTCTGTTGGCTGAGTTGGCCGTGGCTGCTGTGCTGGCTTCACAGGGCAGGAGACAGATCACTGCCTTCCCTTGGCCATTGTGGGTTGGTATGCGGAGTAGGCTGGCTTTTTAGCTTGGGAACTCGTCCGGCAGTGTTGTCCGGCTCACGAGGCCTGCTCGATCCCTTCTCAGGTACCAAACCAATGCGGTTCAACAGTTTGCATGATGCGTAAGTAAAAAGGCATAGAAAACGTAGCAATTCTTCAGTGAATGCCCTTTCAGATGACGGTATTTGCCTTGTCCAGGTGAATTCTGCCGTCTGCATTACAGTCCAGTTGTAAGGCCCCCCACTTGTCACCACTGTGGCTGGCATCCCAGTAGATGCGAAGAGAACAGGGGAAACCACAAAACCAGCCCTGCCTGCCTGTTTGTTTCCGGGCGCAATTCAAAGTGCTAGTTCTTGTTGCCGCTGCCTTCAGAGGTGATGCAGGTGCCTCCAGGTCCAGGGCGTTTTCAGTAGTAGCACCTGGCCAGTGGGATGCCTGGAGGCTCTTGTGGCCCTTGCATTGGCTTTCTTTTAGGCACCAGGCAAACACAGTGCTCTTCAACCGGGCTTTTTATTAAGAGATTGGTTTTTTAATTAATTAATTGATTGATCGATTGATTAATTGTTCCAACGTTTACCCCTCCCTCCCCGCCGAAGCAGGCTCAGGATGACTTCCTCCAACTCCCGTTGCAGCTGCCGCCTCTCCCGATCCGCCACCTCCATTCTATGGGCCAGTTCCAGTCCCTCATCCGGGGATACGCGCCCACTCCTCGCCTTCGATCTGTCCGTCACCCATGCTCCCGGCGGTGGTTCTAAGGGGGCCCCGTAGGGGGGGAAACCTCCAGCTGAGGCAAACCCCACGTCAAACCTGCTGTCTCTCCGGGGCCCCTGCGTAACCATAAAGGTCTCTGCCGTGGAGTCCGGGTTGAATTGGCTCCACCTGGAGCTTGGTTGGTAACCCTGGCCGGCCGGCTGCCGCGGGCCCGAAGGGGTCAGGAACAAATGGGTTGATGTCGTCTTTGGGACTACTCCCTTCCCAGCGGCAGTCACCGGAGGTGAAGTGGTCACTGGTGCCTTCGCCTGGGTCGTGGGAGTCTCCCCTCCGGACGTGGTTGGGACCGGAATCTCCTCCTCGGAGGGAACCTGTTTCTCCTCTTCAGAGGGAACCTGTTTCTCCTCGTCATCGCTCATCTCGGATAGAGAGAGGTGCACAGATAGAGAATGAGGGATTCCTAACAGAATGTCAGAACCCACAGCCAACAACTGAGTACATGCTTATCAGAAAGGTTATACTTTATTGAAGAGCTATAGATGCATTAACAAAATCACTGTTAGGAATGGCGTCACCCCTACAAGCATAATGGGATATAGGGTATTCGTATGCACCCCACCCCACCCTCCTTAGGCCAATTAGCCACATTCCCGCGTGCGGGAGAAGGAGCCCCAGGCTGTTGGAGCCGAAGCTTGAGAACCGAAAGCGCTCCCACGGTAACCTGAATCCCAGACACTACACACCACCTGCAAGGCCGTAGATAAGCAAGCGTTACAGAAGCACAGAAGGAATGCAGCAGTACTTGGTGCACAGGGCAAGCAAGCACCCCACCCCCAATCCTTATGGCAGCATAGCTGACAAATATCAACTATAGCATCGTACCAAGCTGTTAAGTTAGACTAGCACTCCACGAATATAATGCTCTACCATCTTTACTGCAAATAACGGCTGGTTCCCGGCTGGGAACTTGGCTTAGCCTAATTGATTCAAAGCTCACAATATTAAACCTGAACCTAAATCCCTGGGATTCACTGGAAAAAATCGGTTAACTGTACAAAAATGATTATTTAAAAAAGATTGGGCTATGCTAAAATTCAGAGCTGATCGGAAATGCCCCCTTATTCCATTTATCTTATCAGAAAGTTTTTGAACTGTTTAAATCAGGGGTGTCAAAGATCTGGCCCGCAGGTCTGCAATCTGGCCCAAGAGCCGCTGACTCTGTGCTGCTTCCTGCTTCCTCTTTCTAACATTGCAGCTCCGTCTGGCTAGTCTCTCCTAGTTCCTGCTTCAGAGGAGAGAAAGAAAGCCTTCCCTCGATTGGCTGAGGGCTCCTCCCCCCTCCTCTAGGGAGGGAGGGGGAGGAAAAGAAATGGGGGGGGGATGGTGTGGGATTTTTAAGAAGACCAGCAACGTTTTATTCCAGGTATAAGTGTATTTTTTCTTCAGCAAGAGGGGGGGAGGGATCCAGAGGGAGCACACAAGAAAAATAGAGAGGTAGAGTGAGTGCTGTGTTTAAGACCAAAAAACATTTGATTCCAAGAATCGGGGAGGGGGAATCCTATGTTTAAGACCAAAAAAATTGTTTTATTCCAGGTATTTCCTGTGTTTAAGACCAAAAAACATTTTATTCCAGGTATTTCCTGTGATTAAGACCAAAAAACGTTTTATTCTAGGGATGGAGGGGGAAGTGAGAGAGAGAGAGTTTATTGTGGGGGGGGGAACAGCTTGAGTCTCAATGAAGAGCAGTGGTGAATCTCTGCCTTATGAGTGCAGTTCTGGGGGGTGGGGACAGATTAATGGAATTGCCAGTTCTCTCAGTCTAGCTGGGCTCCTGTGCCTTTGACAGCTGAGCCGACAGACAGAAGAGTGGCAGGCAGATGTTCCCTATCAGTGCATGCCCCTGACAGGTGGAGCTTCACTAGTCAAGCTGTTGAGCAGCTTGCTGTGGTTGGTGCAGGAGCTCTGGTACATCAAGAAAGTTGGCGCCCCTCTGTAGGACAGGAAGGTGTCATTGCAGCTGTTAATTTTGCAGTCGGGATTGTTCATGATCTGCTCTGTGAGCAGGGGCACTCCTGTCCTCTACCCCTGCTTGAAGGACTGTTTGGAAGGAATCAGACTAGTGCAGCGGTGAAGGATGTTTGTCCAGCTGCTGCTTAAAGACTGCCAGGGAGGGGGGAGCTCACCACCTCTCCAGGCAGCTGATTCCACTGTGGCACAACTCTTCCTGTAAAAAAAGTTTCCCCTGATATCCAACCGATACTTTCCCACCCTTAATTTAAACCCATTATTGCCAGTCCTCTCCTCTGCTGCCAACAGGAACAGCTCCCTGCCCTCCTCTAAGGGACAGCCCTTCAAAGACTTCAAGAGAGCCGTCCTGTCCCCCCTCAACCTCCTCTTCTCCAGACTGAACATTCCCAAGTCCCTCAGCCTTTCCTCATAGGTTGTAGAACCAGCCAGAAATGTAGAAACAGAACTGAAGCAAAGCATCAGTGTTAAAATTACACCTTAAACGATGCAAAAATTACATAGTAGAATCCTGTAGAGGATTTTGTTGTTCAGTCGCACAGTCGAGTCCGACTCTTCGCGACCCCATGGACCAGATCCCGCCAGGCCCTCCTGTCTTCCGCCGTCCTCTGAAGTTGGCTCCATTTAATGTTCGTTGCATCTATGACACTGTCTGACCATCTCATCCTTTGCCGTCCCCGTCTTCTTTGACCTTCAATCTTTCCCAGCATCAGGGTCTTCTTCTCCAGTGAGTGCTCCCTTCTCATTTGGTGTCCAGAGGTAGAGGATTAACTTACTGTATTAACTTACTGTAAAATGTCTGGCTGTCTGCTCTGATGTAGCCAGTGGCTTTCTATCATTTATGCCCAATACAAGAATCTTTGTTCTATATGTGATTAGCGGTTAGAAGGCTAAAGAAGAACTGCTTTTGAAGAAGCGGATTGCAGCGTATGACACAGATAATAGGGTTGCTTTAAATCTGTGAGTGTGTATTTGCATGATTTGTGTATTTAATTGAACCTGGTAACAAATGGGGGGAGGCCGGGCACTTCTCTGAGACACTCCCCAATATTTGATGCACGCCCGGCATCCAGCTCCACGATGGCTGTGTGCAAAAACCTGCCTTTGGCTGTGTCTCTTACTAGGTGGAGACCGACCAGGAGCGCTTCTTGAATGACTTGCACAGAGATGTTCAGAAAGAAGTGGGCTTTGACGCTGTGATGAGAGTGCGCACAAGCACTGGTAAGTCCTTTGGAAGGGGTGATTCGTGCGTGGCGGGAGAGAGCACCCCCAAGATCCTACCGTTCCATTCACGGGTGAACCTTTGGCTGGTGCACCTCATGTATTGGTGGAAGGCTGCTTGCATCAGCAGAAGGCTCCCCCGTTAGCCGCACGTAAGAGCAGACTCCAACCCATCGTCCCAGAATGGCTGAGGTTTGGCTCCAACTTGTTCATCCGTTGCTGGTGTCCTCCGGGGCTGGAGTGTCCCAAAGGGGTTCCCCTTAAGTCTCCTCCTGCCTTCCAGGTATCCGGGCGACAGACTTCTTTGGCGCGTTCTATATGAGCAACACCACAGATGTGGAACTTGCAGGCCTCGACTGCGACAAAACCATCACAGTGGAATTCAAGCATGACGATAAGCTCAGTGAGGACAGCGGAGCTCTTCTTCAGGTAAGGCAGCGGGCATTTTGAGGGACTCAGGGGCGGGAGGGGTCGTTAGGGACAATGCTCCCTCTAAGCTGTGGGGTCTCGTGAGCAAAAATCCTACGTTTTGAGCTACTGGCATTAAAGTTGTGAACGAGTGATTGGCTACTGCATAAATTAGTTTGCTCTGGAGTAGAGATGTGAAGGCCCAGAAAAAACCCAGAAAAATTAGGAAAAAAAACTGTTTTTCCCCCGTTTTTTTCCTGAAGCTTTTTTGTTTTTTTCCGAAAAATTGGAAAAAGAAAAGGAAAAAAATTGATTACAGAACGTTTTATTTTAACATGATGAATAAAATATTTTAAGACAAGGTGTTCAAATATTTTCCAAATCATTTCTAAAAAAAAATATATATATGGTATCAGATTGATCTAATTTCTCTGCACTGCGGACAAGAAAGTCCTAGGTTACAAACTGAACTCTCCAATGCAAGAACAAGATGCATTTCTTCCTTTAGGAGGTACTATTTTCACAAGAAAAGAAAAAGGTTTCGGTTTTGTGTTTGCATGTGGGTGGGTATTCTGTTTGTAATAATTGTTTGGATACACTATATTTTTAATATGCTAGTTGTGATAATTTTATGCCAAGTAAAAATGTCCATAGTCATATTTTATGTTCCTAAAGTAACAGAATGATTTTCAATCTAGAAAAGACAAAAGAAATGCTAATGTAGCATTTTTTTCAATTTTTCCGAAAACTTCCATTTTTTTCCGGGGGGGGTGGGGTGGGTGGGCGGGAAAAAAAAACGGGGTTTTTCCCGAGCTTCAAAATTTCCAGAAATACATCTCTACTCTGGAGCCATCTTTCCCGAGCTAAGACAAAAATGTGTGAACCAGAGGCTAAAAAACTGTGAGCTAGCTCACCCTAACTCAACTTAGAGGGAACACTCGTTAGGAATGCATTTCTTCCTTCCGCTCATTCTTAAAATTAAAGCCTTTCTAACCCCAGAATGTTTGTTTTTACTGGAGGATTTATAATCTGGTTTTAAACTCAAGGCAGAGAACAATACTAAACGTCTGTGTGTTGGGGGGGGGATCCAAGGAATATGCAAGCTGAATTAGTGACAGGGAGAATGCAGACCAAATTGAACTTCATTATGCTTGGAGGTTAAATGCTTTTTAGAAATGAAGAATCTAAATAGCTGTTCAAACTGGCAAGGCTTTGCGTTCTGGAAGATCTCAAGTGGTAACAAATTCCATTGCTCTGTGCTGTTTTGACCATGCAAGGATTTGAGGGTCGTTGCCGCATCAGAGCAGATAGGAACCATCACCTGAGCTGTTTGTTCTGCAGCCTGACTCTAATAGCTGTGCTTCTAAACCCCTCTTCTGCAGTGTGCTGTGTTGTACACAAGCTGTGCGGGACAGAGGCGACTCCGCATTCACAACCTCTCCTTGAACTGCTGCACGCAGCTGGCTGATCTTTATAGGAACTGTGAGACGGACACTCTTATCAACTTCTTGGCCAAATTTGGTAAGGGAATATTTTTCAGCAGTTTCATGAGTTGGGGTACCTGACCCCCTCACTGGAGGGGCACAGGGCTCCTGGGAAGGAGCAATTAGTAGGGTTCCCTCCCTGCCGGGGAGTTGGCATGAACTGAACGGGAGTCTTGTCTTTCCTGCACGCATTGCACTGTGGCTGGTGGACTTTCACGCAGGAGTCCAGTGGGGCTTGGCTGCCAAGTGTAGCCCTCATTACACCAGGCTTGTCCACACGCTGACTTCTGCACGTGGCCCTGGCAGAGACATGCTTTCCCACACGGACTTCCAGCTGCTTCAGCCTCCGGCAATTTGGCTCTGCCACTAATACCATATATAGGCTTTATCATTGCCCACGCTGCAGGAAAGTTCACGTTTGTTTGTGCTGAAATGGCGCTAACAGCTCTATTCAGTTAATGGCAATTTCTGTATTGAACCATATGAATGTGGTCTAGGTGAACTTGGTGCCCGGTGCTTCCAGTTAGATCAGAGCAGTGGTCCGTCTAGTCCAGCATCATGATTCACACAGCAGCCAACCAGTTGCCTTAGAGGGCTAACAAACAGGGCAAAGAGACCAAGGCCTTCCCCTAATACTGCCTCCCAGCACTGATATTCAGAAATTTGCTTCTCTGGCTCCCTTTTCTGATTCCCTTTAGTCATCATGGCTAATAGCTACTTAGGGAACTCTCCTGCATGAATCTGTCCGACCCTCGTTCAAAGCTATCTGTGAATCTGTCCTGAATCTGTTGCTCATAAGATTCATCCGTTGTCCTTCAGTTTTAAGATTTACAGGAGAGGGAGAAGATCTCCCAGTCTGCATTCTGCACCACACGTGCAGTTGTACAAGTCAACTATAAGGTTGCTTTTCTTCCAGCGTAACACCAGTAGAGCACGTGTTGTGTGTACAGAAAATCTCAGGCTCAGTCCCTGGCGTCCTCAATGAAAGGACTCTGGTAGCAGGATCTGTGGGGGGAACTCCTGCACAGCAAATGGGCCTGGTGTGCCGAGCTAAATGGCCCGGCAGCTATGCATGAAGCAGCCACAGACGTTCCTGTCACCAGAGGCGTCCAGGGATTTTTATCACGATTCCTTCATCGGCTGCCTTGATCTCGCTGCTGAGTGGGCTTTTCATGTCAAGATGTACTTCGCTTTCTAACAAATCCTCCCCTCCCCCTTTTCCTGCAGCGTATCGTGGACTTCTGAACAATCCAGTTAAGGCTGTGAGAGACACGCTGATCAATCAATGTGCCCAGATCCTGGCGTGCTACCGGAAAAATTGTGCTAGCCCCTCTTCTGCTGGACAGGTAGAGTGGCTTTGACTTGGTCAGACCCGAGAGCACCTGGAACACCTTCCAGGTTAAATGTCATGTGCTAAAGTAGGAGGTAGCTGCCGGGTTCTTTCTCCGAAAGTCCCTGTAAGTTGTCCTGCAAGCATTATCTGAGTGATCACTTGGCCAGCATAGGTCTTAATTGGGGGAGCACAAAGATCCTGTCATTCAGAATAGCTTGTAGAAAGTTTCCCTTGCTCGAATGCTTATTGAATCCGACTCTAGGGGGCGGTGCTCATCTCCGTTTCAAAGCCGAAGAGCCAGCGCTGTCCGAAGATGTTTCCGTGGTCATGTGGCCAGCATGACTAAACGCCGAGGTGCACGGAATGCTGTTGCCTTCCCGCTGAAGTGGTACCTGTTTATCTACTTGCAATTTCTTGCTTTCGAACTGCTAGGTTGGCAGGAGCTGGGGCCAGAGACGGGAGCTCACTCTGTCACACGGCACCCGGGTCTTGAACCACCGAACTACAGACCTTCTGGTCTGCAGCTCAGCACCTTAACCTCTGAGCCACCACGGCCCCGAGGTAAACTTGTTGCTGACTTCTTATCCCTTCAGGGCAGACATTTGGTTAAATGAATCCCTCGTTATTTGAATCTAGGAACCTTTTTTGTTTGAAAGCCATCCATAGCCCATTAATGCTTCTTTGCCCTCTTAAAACCATAGCTTTGGTTTTAATCGTAATTGGCTTTCAGAAAATTTTCCTGGCAAAAAGCCCCAAATCTTTTAATGGGTGTCTGAGTCCTACATGCACGAGGGTCATAGAATCATAGAATCACACAGAGTTGGAAGGGGGGCCTACAGGCCATCTAGTCGAACCCCCTTCTCAGTGCAACCGAGAGCATCCTTGACAAGGGTTTGTCCAGCCGCTGCTTAAAGACTGCCAGGGAGGGAGAGGCTCACCACCTCCCCAGACAGCTGAACTGTCTCAACAGCCTTCTAAGAACATATTGAGAATGGGAAATCGCCAGTGTGTCATCCACATAGACCAAAATGGAAATTGTCTTTCCACTCTCCCCCCATATTAGTTGTTCATGGAAAGAGCCAGTCCGCATACAATGGTAGTCATAGTCATACATTTCTGTGACATCGCATACGCCCAGCCACAAATGCCCAGAGCAGAAGACACAAATGCCACACGATGCCCTCAGTTGTGTGGAGGACTGTGGGGCATGCAGCAGGAGCCCTCCATCTGTGTTCCAGGGATCTCTGCAGATGGGCATTCAAATCCCTTTCTGCAACCAGCTTCCCTTCTGGCACACCAGGAAGAAAGGATGTGCAGGCCAAGCGTGGCACTCAGTCATCCCCACAACTCTCCCGGGAGAAGAATCCCCCCCCCCAAAAAAAACCTCATGTCCTTGCTCAGACAATTGTTCTGGTCCCAATGGGGTGGGGGGAAGCGCCCACCTTTTTGCAAGGTGACGGGAACTGGAACATCAGGACATGCAACAGGAAAAAACATATCTGCATGTATATGTATTCATTAAAACATTTATACCCTGCCTTTCCTCGCGGTTCAAGGCAGCTTACAATAATCTCTGTCATCTCCTTAATAATTTATTGGGGGGGGGGAGAGAACAGTTTGAGTCTCAGCGAAGAGCAATGGTGAATCTGCCTTATGAACGCAGTTTTGGGTGGTGGAGGTGTGACAGATTAATGGAATTGCCAGTTCTCTCAGTCTAGCTGGGCTCCTGTGCCCTTGACAGCTGAGCCGACAGACAGAAGAGTGGCAGGCAGATGTTCCCTATCAGTGCATGCCCCTGACAGGTGGAGCTTCACTAGTCAAGTTGTTGAGCAGCTTGCCGTGGTTGGTGCAGGAGCTCTGGTACAGCAAGAAAGTTGGCGCCCCTCCGTAGAATATTATCAGCATATAGTCAGATGGGGGGATGTCACAGTTCTGAGAGAATAGAGTTTAACAGGAAAACTGGACCTTTGATGTCCTCTGATACTGCTTAATAAAAATCACAGAAGTGTCCTGACAGGCACATCCTAATAGGGATGGGCATGACCCGGGGAAATGGAGGTTCGGCCCAGTTCATGGGGTCTCACAAACATTCCTGTTTACCGAACTGGTTCGTTTCCTGAGGTTCGTGACGTGGTGGAGTGCCCCCCGTGGGCTAGAGACACCAAACTCACAGCGAGTTTCCAGCTGACTCTCCTATACCTGCCCTCCAAGTTTGGTGAGGATTGAATTGGGGGGGGGGAGTTACAGCCCCCCCAAAGGAGATGCCCCCGCCCCGCAAGCTAGAGACATCAAACTCATGGAGGACTTCCCCGGGATGTCCCTCTACAAGTGGGGGGGGGAGGTCTAGCATGGGAGGGGGTTGGCAAGTTGGAAAAAAAGGTAGCTGATGATACCAATGCCGGTGGGTGGGTGCCCAGAGGCACAGAAGTCTAGGGTCCTAAGTAAAATGGGGGGGGTTCCTAGTGTGTGGGGGGTGGCAAGTTGGAAAACCAAGTTGATGGGCAGGTAGTGCAAGGACAGCTGGTGATGCCAAGTCCACCCCCCACCCCCACCCCCATTGCTTTGACAATTAATTGATCGGTGTCAGCGTGTCCGGCTCACAATCCCCGCCATGAACCTAACAAACTTCCATGAAAAACATGGCAGTTTGTGGGTGACACAATCTCATGAACTGGCCATGTTTGTAACAAAATGAGGTTCATGACGGGGTTTATGCCCATCCCTAATTCCTAACTGTTGGGAGCGTTTGTATCATTTAACCAGCAACCCAACCTGTCTGTCAACTGTGTATTAATACACAAGGTTTTAACTGGGATTAAGAGTCTTCTCTCCATATCCGTGTGCAAAGCTTGGCTCAAAGTTATTCCCTGCTATTTATTTGTTTGTTTATGTATGGATCACCCAGTCCCCGAGTTCACAGGGCTCTGGGCGATGTACAAGAGTAAATAAAATACAATATAAACATAATTAGGCTGAAAAGCTGATTTTTAAGTCCCCCAAAGTCACAAAAACCTGCTGAATCCATCGCGTGCTCACCCTTCTGAGGCTGCCTGCTCTCCTTTGGGGCTGATTTGCACGCAGTTCCAGTCTGCCAAGCAGAAATGAGATATAAACCTCAGCAGGCACATCTGCCCACTGTCCTGTGACCATATCTTGTTGGCATCCCTGTTAGTGAATGGGGACAGTTGTACTTAACACCCCATCCAGCAGATATTCTGACTGTTATTCATAAATGATTTGGCCAGTAGGGATGTCCACCAGTGATGGTTAGCTTTGAGTGAATGAGGAAGTGTGTGCCCGCCATTACAGAAGGTTGAGAGAGGTGTGGATGTCTCTGGCCTGTTAATACCTGCAACATTGCCTTTCCTACTGACCAGCTGGGATTTGGGCACTGGGTGAATATTTCCACTTCTATAGCCCATGTTCTACCAAGCACCAACGTTTTTTCTTTGTTTTTTAGTTGAGGCCAAGCTCAAATTTGCCTGTGTCTTTACAAAGTTTTACATCTGCGCTAATGCTTGCAGTGATTCTGCTGAATCTGTACAAAATGCATTGTAATTTCAGCCAGGTTTCTCTCTCCCTGCTTTCCTTGTGAGCCATTTCTCCAATGTCCTGTCCCCTTCTTTGCAGCTGATTCTTCCTGAATGCATGAAGCTGCTCCCTGTATATCTGAACTGTGTTTTGAAAAGCGACGTTCTGCAGCCTGGATCAGAGATCACCACTGATGACCGCGCCTACATCCGCCAGCTGGTCACCACCATGGATGTGGCAGAAACAAATGTTTTCTTTTACCCCAGACTCTTGCCTCTGGTAAGTCCCTCTCTGCAAAGGAAGCTTTCAGTTGCCTTAAACATATAAGCCGGTGGAGTAAAATGAAGTTAAGAGAATTGGTTGAGGCCGTTTTGTCTAATTAGTTTGAGGAAGTAAAAGGTAAACACTTTCTGTGTTGGTAGTCTCACAAATAACGTTTGGGTTTATGTCAGTCTGTTTATTGCATCAGCAAATAAAGCCATAGCAGCAACAAGAAATTTCCAGACAAAGGAGCTATTTAGGGCAATAGATGAGCCTTTGATATTAGATGGGCCTTTAAGAACTGTACTATGCCAAATTTGGAGTTCCAGAATGAGATCCTGCCATCCAGTTAAACATTCAGACAAATCTGATGGGACCGTAGCACTAATTGGTTAGTATTTAACACACCAAGAGCCTCTTGTAGTTGCTGTTCAGTAGAGAAGCATACCGGGGTGGGTGGTGGGTGGGATGGGATTAATGGCTTCACTGATAAGCAGTTACTGCAGTTAAACTTTGTCACGGCATCAATAAGATGGTCCAGCTTACTGAGGATGGAGTTCAGCTGGCTAAACTCATTGCCCTGGCGGTCAGGCAAGAAAATTCAGCCACATCAGCCCCCTCCTTCCCCCATGAACCCCCGAGGAACCCCCACCCGAGACTGGCCCGTTCGAGCCCCAGCGCAGTGACCTCCGGAACAGTACCAGCCAAAAGTGTCTCGGTTTCAAGGACTACATCCAGAATAAAAAACCTGTCAGAGGCAAGAACACTGAACTCAGGAGAATCAGGCAAGATTAGAAAATCAGTTCTATTTTGTTTGGAATTCTGGGTCGGCATAGACTCGGTCCTTTCTCTTGGTCACTTGTGTGCCCCCATTGGCTCCTCCTCCCAGTAAAAAAGAAAGTTGAGACTAGTTCAAGGCAAGCTGGGCTCAGGTGAGTCATTTTTCTACCATTCAAGAAGTTAACTCTCAAAGCAGACAGGACATTTCAGTCACTCTCAAGATCCTTACTTCCGTTCTCTTCAGAAACCCACAGTGTGGTGCTTCAGGCAGTAGAGGACTCCACGTGGGCAGATCACTCAGGAATCTGTGCTGACACAGAGGCAGAAGGGGCTGCCCAGGAGACGGCCAGTGGCCGATGCGGCATCTCTGTCGTAGCCAGGAATACCCAGAGGAGTGAAGTTCCTCCGGACTGGGCTAGATTTCCAAGTCCAGAACTCAGGGAGAATTAAAGAGGGAGTTGGGGTGTGCCAGATGGACCAAACAACTCCAGTTTGGCCACACAGGTTTCCTTTTCTCCTTTTCACCCCATCTCAGCTTCCAACAATCACATTAGCAATGCCGGCAACTTTCGCATTCCCAGAGGAGAAACAGCAGGGAAACAGGTGGTGGTGGGGATGAGAATGAGGATACCACTGGCAGCGCCTGAGGAATAAATCATAGCTGCGCCGTGCCTAGAGCAAATGCCCAGAGATGAGCACAACTAATTTCGTAATTCTTCTCGGAGTCCATGCACGGTTTCTCGCTTGCCCACAAATTCCAGTCCATGGAGAAAAGTAGTCACCGAAGAGTGGGAGGCTGAATCAGGGAACCCCTGGATCTTTACAGACTAGGAAAGACTGTAACTCTCTCCCGGAAGGCTTCGGTACTTTATCAAAATTCGGTGCTCAGAGTATAATAGATACCTTGACGCCATAATACAGGGTGGAGCGTCGTGACGATGCGTCTGCCATCTCGGCCCCTCCCAGTTGGGGAGATCTAATGTAGCTAAACAGCAGCCGAGAGGGTGCGCGGTTTGTTTTTTGTTAAGCGAAGGGCCCGATGAGACATGACCGGGATGGGGGAGGCTCCCTAAGTCAGTTATTCAAGATTCACACCTAAAGGGATTGGGGAGGGGGCTGCTTTTTAAAGCAATAATGAAGCATGTAGGCAAGGAGAAAGGTGGACTCTAAATGAGGTCAAGAACCAGGCGTAAAGGATGAAGAACCATTCTGTGAATGGCACAGGCGGTTGTGCCGGGGGCACGTGAGCTCATCCTGGTACCTTTTGCAGATGTTTTCCAGGGCGTTGTAAAGGGAAGTAGAAGGGTGCACACATGCCTCGGTGCTTGAGGAAATGCGGAGTTTTTGGGGTATTGAGGGCAGATTTCTGAAGGGGAAGGTGCATTCTGAATGCATGTGCTACCAGGTTGTGGTATGCCTGTTCTCTCCCCCCCACCCCCGGCACTTGCATGGCCACCCAGACTCTGCTCCTGAACATCTGGATGGGGCTGGATGGTTACCACAGAGCAGACTGAAACGGAATCCATCGAAGATGGAGGTTCTGGAGCTGGATCGTTGGGGGGGGACTGGGGTTGGGTATTAGGCTCCCGACCTTTGACGGGGCCCCGTTGGTGCTCGCATCTATGGTGAAGAGTCTAGGGGTGTTGTTCCTGGATGCCTCACTGACTATGGAGGCCCAGGTCACCACCACTGCCAGGTCTGCCTTCTTTCATCCGAGGTAGATCCAGCAGTTGACCCCCATCCCTCACCTCCCACAATCTGGCTGTGGTGACCCGTGCAGTGGTCACTTCCAGACTAGACGGTTGTAACTCTCTGCACGTGGGGCTTCCTTTGACTCTGCTCCAGAAATTGCAGCTAGTGCAGAACATGGCAGCACAGGTGTTGATGTTGTTGCCTGTGCGGGCACACATCTACCCGGTGCTGCGTGACCTGCAATGGCTGCCTATTGAATACCAGAACTGGTCCAAGGTATTGGTGCTTACCTTTAAAGCCCTATACGGCCAGGGGCCTGCATATTTTTGAGACCGCCTCTCCCCATATGAGCCCTGTAGAACATTGTCTTCTCAGCCCTGTCCCCTGCCTGGTGGAACGAGCTGCCTTGCAAGATCAGGGCCCTGCGAGACCTGTGACAATTCCGCAGGGCCTGCAAGATGGAGCTCTTTCGTCGGGCCTTTAGTTGAGGCAGCAGCGGGCATCCACTTGATTGGCCTCCCCTCCAGTGTCCACAGATCCATGAAGCCGGACTGGGACCACCGTGTTTTTCTTGTTGAGGCATTGCTGTTTTAGTATGTGATGATTTTATTGATGTTACAGATTTTAAATGTAAAACTGCATAAATTTCAGACCTACATGTTGGAACTCACTCTGAGCCTACAAGTGTCGGTAGGGTGGGATATACGTTGAATAAAATAAATAAAATAGTTGAAATCTGTTTCAGCGTCTGGACTGCATCCCCTCAACAGAGGGAAGTGGCTTTTCTTTTTTTCCAAATGGCAAAGCTAGAAACTTTTCTCTAATGAAACCTGGGACTCTGAAGATTCAGCACCATTTGTCAGATTTTGCCACTTTCTTTCTGATGTAGTGGATATTTAGGGAGATTCTGTTGATGCTCATGTATACTCTGCAAAGTAATGACTCCAGTCTTTTCTTTTCAGACCAAAGTAGATGTCAACAGTGACTCCTTACCGACAGCTATCAGAAACTCCGAAGAGCGCCTCTCCAAGGGTGACATAT